>NC_057806.1:131690886-131798972 GCF_018294505.1 Triticum aestivum
GGGGTAGGCGCGCCCCCTACCTCGTGGCCTCCTCTTTTGTGTCTTGACGTAGGTTCCAAGTCTCCTGGATCATGTTCGGTGAGAAAATCACGTTCCCGAAGGTTTCATTCCGTTTGGACTCCGTTTGATATTCCTTTTCTTCGAAAACCTAAAATAGGCAAAAAAAAACAGGAATTCTGGGTTGGGCCTCCGGTTAGTAGGTTAGTCCCAAAAATAATATAAAAGTGGATAATAAAGCCCAATAATGTCCAAAACAGTACATAATATAGCATGGAGCAATCAAAAATTATAGATACGTTGGAGACGTATCAAGCATCCCCAAGCTTAATTCCTGCTCGTCCTCGGGTAGGTAAATGATAAAAACAGAATTTTGATGTGGAGTGCTACTTGGCATAATTTTAATGTAATTCTTCTTAATTGTGGTATGAATATTCAGATCCGAAAGATTCAAGACAAAATTTCATATTGACATAAAAATAATAATACTTCAAGCATACTAACTAAGCAATTATGTCTTCTCAAAATAACATGGCCAAAGAAAATTCATCCCTACAAAATCATATAGTTTAGTCATGCTCCATTTTCGTCACACAAGAATGCTCTCATCATGCACAACCCCGATGACAAGCCAAGCAATTGTTTCATACCTTAGCAATCTCAAACCTATAAACTTTCACGCAATATATGAGCGCGAACCATGGACATAGCACTATGAGTTAAATAGAGTATGATGATGGGGGTTATGTGGAGAAGACAAAAAAGGACAAAGTCTGACATCAACGAGGCTAATCAATGGGCTATGGAGATGCCCATCGATTGATGTTAATGCAAGGAGTAGGGATTGTCATGCAACAGATACACTAGAGCTATAAATGTATGAAAGCTCAACAAAAGAAACTAAGTGGGTGTGCATCCAACTTGTTTGCTCACGAAGACCTAGGGCACTTGAGGAGGCCCATTGTTGGAATATACAAGCCAAATTTTGTAATGAAAATTTCCCACTAGTATATGAAAGTGACAAAATAAGAAACTCTCTATCATGAAGATCATTGTGCTACTTTGAAGCACAAGTGTGGCAAAGGATAGTAACATTGTCCCTTCTTTTTTTTTCTCTCATTTTTTTATTTAGGCATTTTCCCCCTTCTTTTTTTATATGGCCTTTCCCTTTTTTTTCCTCACTTGAGACCATGCTCTATAAAATGATGATCATCACACTTCTATTTATTTACAACTCAATGATTACAACTCGATGCTAGAACAAAAGATGACTCTATATGAATGCCTCCGGCGGTGTACCGGGATATGCAATGAACCAAGAGTGACATGTGTGAAAGAATTATGAACGGTGGCTTTGCCACAAATACTATGTCAACTACATGATCATGCTAAGCAATATGACAATGATGAATGTGTCATGATCAACGAAATGGTGGAAAGTTGTATGGCAATATATCTCGGAATGGCTATGGAAATGCCATAATAGGTAGGTATGGTGGGTGTTTTGAGGAAGATATAAAGAGGTTTATGTGTGAAAGAGCGCATCATATCACGGGGTTTGAATGCACCGGCGAAGTTTGCACCAACTCTCAATGTGAGAAAGGGCAATGCACGGTACCAAAGAGGCTAGCAATGATGGAAGGGTGAGAGTACGTATAATCCATGGACTCAACATCTCTATTCCTAATATCTCAGTACGTAAGTCGTTCGTTCCTACCCTCCCATCGATCTACCCACCAGGCGATCTCCCTCTCCCCATCGATTTTTTTCCTCCCTTCAAAAACCAAGACCGGTTTTTGTTCATGCATCACGAGAACCAAGCCAACCCTTCCATATAAAACACCAATCCTTCCATCCTTCCTTTCCATATACAACGCCAATCAAATCAAATCATATCGAATCTCTACTCATAAAGGCTCATTACGTACGTCGTCGTTCGCTCGTTTCGTTGGTTGGTCAGCCCCTCTACCCCTCGCTCGATCCTCCCCTACCGATTTTTCCGTTCCTGTTTTTCTCTCCAGCCTAGCACGCATCAAAACCGGGAAAACCAGGTCGCCTCTCCCTCCCCTCCCCTGACCATCTATTAGGGCAAAACACACAAACGCGCCGCCGCCAGCCCTGTCTAACTCTTCCCCGGCCGTCTGCTCCTCATGTCCCCGTCAGCCAAGTTCCCTCCTCTAGGTGATCCCTCTCAGCTGTGACGGTGATGCCCGTCGACCAATTGCAGCCGTCAGAATCGCCGGCCGGCGCGCAGCAGGGTGAGAAACCATGGACAACTCCGGCGAGGAAGGGTGTGTTGCTGCGGTGTCGGCTGCGGGGATGAGGCGCCTCATGAGATTGAGTATATTTGCATGCGCTGGGGCGAGAATGTAAGAGACTTGACCTGTGATACCGCTCCTAATCCCCCCTTTCCTTTGGTTTCAGCTTGATTCATCGCGAGTTCTGAGACATATTTTCTTCTGGTTAGGGCACCACGAGGTTGCTGTTGACTACGATTCCCATGTTCCAGGAGGTGAGGTTCTGCCTGCTTTGTGAAAGTTTGTTGCTCTGATTGGAGAACGGTGGTAAATCTGCATGTTGTTGTGATGACTTTCGAATGCCCGCATTGTAATGAAAGGTAATGCAACGCTCGTCTATAATTTACGGGGCACTTCTGCACGTGCAAGTGCAGTATCTTTCTATGTTCTTATGAATTAGGAACAAACGAGGCCCAGTTTGCTTGGCAGCCCCAGCCCAATAACCAAGGATCATTTGTGGCTACAAATGAGATGCTGCATTGTTCATCATGGCTATTGGTCTGCACTGCAAGTCTGTAACCGAGATCAGAGCGTTGTGTGCAGATAACTGACGGAAAGGAGCTCCTAAAGGGAAGGACTTACACTGACAATCGTCATATCAAGAAGGTATGCAACGATTCATTCAGTCAGTCGAAGCTCCTAGAGGAATCACAAATAATTAGCTGCTGCATGTACGCATGGTTTGATCGTTCAAGAAGTTATTTGCCATTTATGGTTTATGCCGCGCGCGACCTACTCCAGGAATGGACATATATGCATGCATGTCGATCCCATGTTTCTACGGTTAGTTCCAGTTAACGGATGGAATATTCAGAATAATGTTTACCAGTTGCCGGACCGGTGATTAATCAAAATATAAGAAGGATTGGTGACTAGAAACCCAATGGTCTTTCCCAAGATTCAGGGATCGGTGATTTGGTTAGCTAAATGCGTTTGTATTATTGTATCTTTTCAATTATAAAGGCATGCAGTCCATTTGATTGCCTAAGTAGATATTTTCAAATCACCGATCCATTGGTCTTTCCCAAGATTCATTGATCGGTGATTATTGTATCTTTTCAAATCACCGATCCATTTAGATATTTGACGAGTATGCCATCATTTGATTTATTATTGTATGCTTGCTCTAAGTTGTTTGAATGTGTACACATTTTAGTACGACAAGGAGAGAACTTGGCTGATGGGGACATGATGTCGACCCCATGTTTGCTCTAATTTCTTTCGCACCGAGTTGACGAACAATTTGCATACTTATTACTCAGCTGCCACGGACTTTGTTCCAAAATGAAATAACATATATATCCCATAGTGTTTTGAGATCCTTTTTTAAACCTGAATCGTATATTGACTGCACCATGAAGGTACACTTCACCAAGGCTACAATATAAAGAAGCACATCGAGAGATCTTTCCAGGAACCACATGCTGCAATAAACATATGTGAAGTGAACAGAGGAACATACTTGGTTTTCATGAGATCAACTGTCTAATACTCTCGAAAACAAATATATTTGAATAAAATTGTTTGCATTGGGTATCTAAAGATGTATATTTTTCTACTAGGTTGCTTCCCTTGTAAAGAACATCTTGATTCAAGACAGATGGAATATTTCATATATACAATTGCCTCTTTATTACTGGCTGCTTCATCGAAGGTTTGTTATTCTACTTCTGTATTTTTTGTTTATAAAACATAAAAAAGAGGATAGACGAAGGGTGGATTGGATATTTATCAAAAGATTTCGCTAGCTTTTGTTAGAAAAGAAATGGAGCATGGGGGCAATGACAACATGCAACACAGACGTGGAAATAGTCCTATTAAGTCCAACAAGGAAAATAAAATGCTCGTGGGGCCTAGCCTAGAGGCCTCATGAGATTGACAAGTTGCAAGAAGAGGGCGGTTAGGTGATTAAGGATACACATTGACCGTCGAGGAAGAAAGAAGCGAGAGAGAGTGTGTATTTTTTTTCCTATATGAATATAAATCAAATGATGGCATACTCGTCAAATATCTAAACTAGAATAATTGTTTGCATGACTGTATTTTTATTCTATGGCAACACACAAGGGCATTAAGTGATTGGAGATTCATTTGCAACAAAACCAAAAGCAGAACAAGGGTGTAAACAAAGGAAATGAAACAGAAGAGGCATAACGTCTTTCCCTATGTGGTAACTCAAAATTGGACTTAATAACATATGATTTTCTTGGTGGCATTTGACGGGAGGGAGATGGAATAGTAAAGGAGGAGCAACCAAACACATCAGGGAATTGCCATTACGAACAGAGGGTTGGGATAGAGATAAATGGCTGATTTTTATATGCATTTCTCACTAAATTTCTTTTTCCATTTCAACTCACTGTAGCAGCAGGGAACAACGGTAGACTTGAAACCCTAACGATGTGAGGGGCGGAAAGGGTGAGGGCGGTGGTTTTCTTGGATAAGCCGGTGGGGGATCGGTAGGGGGAGCGTTCTAGAGGAAAAGAAAATCGGTGGGGGGCTGATTATTCGTCATGTGAGGAGGAGATAGAACGAACGAATGAAACGACTTATGGACTCCCATTTTAGGAGTGGAGATATGCTAATTTTCCATGCATTGAGTTTTAATTACGGTAAATGATTTTTCTTTACGGGCTGATTAGAGCAACTTAAATTAACAAGTCAGCAACCTTTGAATCCGTAGAGCACTAATGAGTAGATTGTTGTTGAGCTTACAAATCTCAATGTTCAGCATGCATGTATACGATTTGTTTTTTTCTTTTCCTCTATGCGGCTGTTTTTTTTCATTGATCTACAATTAGATAATCAGTTTTGCTAAAGCACATCTAGATGTGCCCTTAGTATTGCATATCTAAGTCATCTGCTATTGATTTTAGGCAGAGATCCGTGCGTGTATTTTCATTTCTCTTTTTATTTCCCTTTTTATGTTTACTTGCACTTAGATCTGCAACCCTTAGATAATGAAACTTCCATGAATATAGATGGTAAAATAAAATTAATAATCGGACATTGATGTTGTTGATAGCTTAACCTTTTCAACACTCATGGGACTTCTAGGATCAATGATGTATGGCTTAACATTACATAGTGAGTGCCTACAGGGAACCAAGATTTTAGGCATCCATTATGACTAGCACAATAAAATGGGAGAAGTTATACGTCTTTGTTTCATTTTGATTTTCTCAGCTATATAACACAACTGTTTTCCTTTATGTTTCTTGCAGTCACAAATAGTGTTATATTTGTTATTGTCAAAGAATAAGGAGAGAAAAACATTGTCATTACACTATGTGCATTTTCTAAACAAGATTAATGTGGCCCCCTTTTAGATGGAAGGTTTTCTTTTTCTTTGTAAAAATCAGACATACAATACACCATCATCTCTTGCAGTACGTTCAGAACTATTGCATAGATTTCCTATGTTAGGGTGAGACGGCAGACTTTTGAACGGACAATGATTTTAGAGAAAGAGACATATCTTCTTGTAGGAACATGATATACATGGTGATTGCCAAGGATGTGGCGGAAGAGAAAGTCGTTTGTCACTAAATAAATAGAAATCATATTACATATTGCTTGATACACTTTTAAAATTGAAACAACCATTTGATCGACGTGTTTGTATTTTTTTCTAATTAGTAATTAGGCAGACAATTAATTAGACATGTAGATAATTGGACATGCAGTTAATTAGGTCCATTATTAATTAATTAGGCAAATAGTTAATCACACCGAATCAAGTTGAAAGCACTCATGGGAAGGAACGGCCAGCAGGCTCTCGCCGACGTTGCCGACTGTCAGCAGGCACTCAGCGACATGGTCGGCCAACGCTTGCCAACATGGACAACCACCATGGGCAACCAAGGGTTCGCTAAGATGGATGGTATCCATACTCTGCAAAACATCACAGGCTGACAGTTGTCGAATCGTTTGCGGGTGAGGGAAATAGGCACTAGAGAACGAGGTCAATGGTCGCACGCTCGAGGATGACCAAGCACTGACGGTTGGGGCTTCTACTCCATCGAGGACGATGTGATGACCGAGGAGAATCGCTCACAGACAATAACTTTTCAAATATCGCTTCATCTCGTAGCAATGCACGTGTATTTAGCTAGTTAGTTATAAAGAACTCACATACTTATTACAAAAATCTACAAGTCATCAAAAACCTCGGCACTACGCGCATGCTCCTAGGGGGATAGATTGGTAGGAAAAGACCATTGCTCATCCCCGACCGCCAGTCATAAGGAAGACAATCAAAAAACACCTCATGTTTCAAATTTGTTACACAACGTTTACCATACGTGCATGCTACGGGACTTGCAACTTCAACACAAGCACTTCTCAAATTCACAACTACTCAACTAGCATGACTTTGATATTATTACCTCCATATCTCAAAACAATCATCAAGCATCAAACATCTCTTAGTATTCAAAACACTCCTAGGAAAATTTTTACTAATCTTGAACACCTAGCATATTAGGATTATTTAAGCAAATTACCATGCTATTTAAGACTCAAAATAATCTAAGTGAAGCATGAGAGATCAATAGTTTCTATAAAACAAATCCACCACCGTGCTCTAAAAGATATAAGTGAAGTACTAGAGCAAAACTATATAACTCAAAAGATATAAGCGAAGCACATAGAGTATTCTAACAAATTCCAAATCATGTATGACTCTCTCAAAGGGTGTGTACAGTAAGGATGGTTGTGGTAAACTAACAAATAAAGACTCAAATAATACAAGACGCTCCAAGCAAAACACATATCATGTGGTGAATAAAAATATAGCTCCAAGTAAAGTTACCGATAGAAGTAGACGAAAAGAGGGGATGCCTTCCGGGGCATCCTCAAGCTTTGGCTTTTAGGTGTCCTTAGATTATCTTGGGGGTGCCATGGGCATCCCCAAGCTTAGACTCTTGTCACTCCTTGTTCCATAATCCATGTCTATGATATCACATCACAATTTAAACTACATTTCTGTATTTACCTTAATGTCTCACTTGTACGAAAACTGTTAGCAGAAGAACATTCGTTCTCAAGGGACCACAGAATCTCGTAACTATACTGCACACTGCATTGCTCTTGTGAGTACCTCTTGCCCTGTATAACCATACTTACTTTCATAGTTGTTTGATTATGTAGCATCACTGCACATGTTAACCTCGTAATCGTCCATTTGGTGGACATTATAAGATCCGTATGGACTCTTACATAAATTTAGAATCAACCCAATGCTTTTGAAGAGGTTTAGCTCTGCAGTCCTCTTGTAAGGACTGAACGTGGTCTATCACTGTACTTACATTAACAGCTACTCCCTCCGTCCCATAATATAAGAACGTTTTGTACAGTACACCACTGTTCAAAATACTCTTGTATTATCGGAAGAGGGATTGGTTCATTTTGTAGCATTCTGCATCTTATCTCCCTCGCCCACCATTTACTAAAAAATATCAGATCTATATTTAATCTTACCAACAAGTAGAATACATAGACAATGCCAGTGCAGAAGTGTAGCCCATTGCTCTTGTCAGTACATTTTGTCCTGTAACGCTTGTACTTCCAGGGATTGGTAGTTGATTATGTAGCATCAATCTGCATCTTATCTTCATTATCCTCTATCCCTTCCAGTATTATCATATCTATAATTACTCTCTACAAAATGTAGAGTACAAGCAATGCTTATGAAGAAGATTATGTGCTGAAATTTTTGAGTTATCCTTCCCTTGACATGGAGAAGGGCATTATAAAGCCGGTGTTAACTGTTAATGTAAGTCAGTCCTTCTAAAGCCTTTATCCTCAACTGTTGTTTAATTTGCTCATACTCCCTATCGTTTACTGCTATTTAGTTTGCTGTTTCTACCAAAATGCATGTTCGTAAGAACCGTAAGTTCTAAGTTTTACTTGTAAAACCAAATTCCTTATTCATACCATGCACATTACTTAATACTCCCTATATGTATGCTTGTTTTTGTGGATCTATAATCTAGTGTGTGGTGAAGCAGCCCATGTTTGCACCTTATCATCTCCTGTTTTATCTTACTGATGTGGTTGATGATATGAACTACATGCCATGCACATTATCCAAAATAGATACAATGATTTTCTTTGCCCTTCATCTATGCTTGTTATGTTGACATGGTAATCCAGTAGTGTGGTGAAGCTCCCCACATTATGAACAATGCCAAATTATGCTATTGATATTTTGAACTTACTATTTATTTTCTAATTTGAAATTGGATAGAATTGATAGAACAATTATCATCTTTGTTTATACACGTGCAAAACCTGTCATCTCTCTACTTTGTTTCAGGGTGATATGCCTGATGGAATGCACAAGTCTGCTGAAGGCTATGAGATAAACCCAACATATATTGCAGCAAAGAAGGCAAACCATCTTGAAGATAGCGAGACAACCCCAAAGTCTTGTCTTGACGCAGTGTTCAAGTTACTTGAGACTAATAGTCAGACAAGCTCACAAAATTCATTGTCTTAATCAGTTCGACTTCTTCAGTCCCAAGTTCTAGCAAAAAGGCATTCTGCAACTCAACTTTGACTTGAAGTCCTATCTCTAAGAAAGATTGCAGAGAGAACCTCATCGCTAAACAGCTACACCTAGAAGCTATGACCGACATGCTAAGTCGGTCTCACAGCCTTGCTCAACAGCTTGCGCAGTAGTTCCCCCGCAAGGCTAACATTTCTTGAACTGTCTTGGAAGTAGTCTCGGTTCAGTATTATTTTGTTACGCTGCAATGGTGCCCAGTTTTTGTAATCTGCTTCTTCGTTGCGCTTTATGATCACTGGTGGCGAACTTCGATGCCCAATGGATGTAATATACCTTAAATCCTTTATTGTATAGTGTAGGTTTATTCTTAGTTACTATGCCGTAATTTCTTTATTGTATAGAGTAGGTTTTGTTCTTAATTCCTACTAGTTACTGCCATCATTCGCTATCTGAAAAAAAATCAGATGTAGTCGACCGGACCGAAACATTCGACTCTAACGGGCCAGGTTTTTAGCGGGTCACAATTGGGCCGGCCTGCGTCTTTTTGGGCCCGAATGTTTGGGGCCTTCACACATTGCGCCAGGCCCAAACTTACACCGGCCTATATTTTAGTTGGGCCTTTTATCGACCCAGCGCTTAGTTTGGCCCAGGTAGCGTTGGGCCATTAATAGGCTAAATATTGTACTGGCTTGTTACGGCCGAGATGAAACCACGGGCCTTTAGCAGGCCAAAATGCATGTTGGGCCTCAATTTTCACTAGTCGTCGACGGGCCTTCAGCGGGCCGAAATGTAGACCGGGCCGTTTTGGGCCCAGTTAGCTCACGGGTCGTTACCAGGCCGAAACATATCTCGGGCCTTAGTTGGCCCACTAATATCATGGGCCTTTAAGAGACCGAAAGCTTAGCAGAGGCATCAACGGGCCGAATTACGCGACAGGCCTTTAACAGGCCCAAAGTCATGTTCGGCTTAACTGTTGCCACCTTTAGCACGGGCCGTTAGTGGGCCCGATGTCCCGTCGGACCATATATGGCCCATGGGTAGCACGGGCCATTCCCAGGCCGAAACTCACACCGGGCTGAAATGGGCCCATGTCTACATCAGGCCTCTAACAGGACGAAAGTCACTGGGGTGTAGTTGGGCCCAAATATTCGACGAACAATTAACGGGCCAGATTTGGCTTCGGGCCGCAAATGGGCCCAAATATTGGGCGAACAATTAACGGGCCAGATCTGACTTCGGGCCGTAAATGGGCCCAAATATTGGGCGAACAATTAACGGGCCTGATCTGGCTTCGGGCCGCAAATGGGCCTTTATTAAGCAGGCCGTTATTGGGCTGGCCCACTAGTACCTGATTAAGTTCTATGGGCCTTTGACTGGGTGATACGTCTCCAACGTATCTATAATTTTTGATTGCTCCATGCTATATTATCTACTGTTTTGGAATATATTGGGCTTTATTTTCCACTTTTATATTATTTTTGGGACTAACCTATTAACCGGAGGCCCAGCCCAGAATTGCTGTTTTTGCCTATTTCAGTGTTTCAGAGAAACAGAATATCAAACGGAGTCCAAACGGAATGAAACCTTCGGAAACGTGATTTTCTCATCAGATAAGATCCAGGAGACTTGGACCCTCCGTCAAGAAAGCCACGAGGCGGTCATGAGGGTGGAGGGTCCCCCCCCAAAGGCGCGCCCCTGCCTCGTGGGCCCCTTGAAGCTCCACCGACGTACTTCTTCCTCCTATATATACCTACGTACCCCCAAACGATCGGGGACGGAGCCAAAAACCTAATTCCACCACCGCAACTTTCTGTATCCACGAGATCCCATCTTGGGGCCTATTCCGGACCTCCGCCGGAAGGGGCATCGGTCACGGAGGGCTTCTACATCATCATCCAAGCCCCTCCGATGAAGTGTGAATAGTTTATTTCAGACCTACGGGTCCATAGTTAGTATCTAGATGGCCTCTTCTCTTTTTTTGGATCTCAATACAATGTTCTCCCCCTCTCTCGTGGAGATCTATTCGATGTAATCTTCTTTTTGTGGTGTGTTTGTTGAGATCGATGAATTTTGGGTTTATGATCAGTCTATCTATGAATAATATTTGAATCTTCTCTGAATTCTTTTATGTATGATTGGTTATCTTTGCAAGTCTCTTCGAATTATCAGTTTGGTTTGGCCTACTAGATTGGTTTTTCTTGCCATGGGAGAAGTGCTTAGCTTTGGGTTCGATCTTGCGGTGTCCTTTCCCAGTGACAGAAGGGGCAACAAGGCACGTATTGTATTGTTGCCATCGAGGATAACAAGATGGGGTTTTTATCATATTGCATGAAACTATCCCTCTACATCATGTCATCTTGCTTAAGGCGTTACTCTGTTTTTAACTTAATACTCTAGATGCATGCTGGATAGCGGTCGATGAGTGGAGTAATAGTAGTAGATGCAGGTAGGAGTCGGTATACTTGTCTCGGACGGGATGCCTATATACATGATCATACCTAGATATTCTCATAACTATGCTTAATTCTGTCAATTGCTCAACAGTAATTTGTTCACCCACCGTAGAATACTTATGCTCTTGAGAGAAGCCACTAGTGAAGCCTATGGCCCCCGGGTCTCTTTCTCATCATATCAATCTCCATCACTTTATTATTGCTTTGCTTTTACTTTGCTTTTACTTTTTACTTTGCATCTCTATACCAGAAATATTATTTATCATCTCTATCAGATCTCACTTTCGTAAGTGACCGTGAAGGGATTGACAACCCCTAAGCGCGTTGGTTGCGTTGAGCTATTGTTTTTGTGTAGGTACGAGGGACTCGCGCGTAGCCTCCTACTGGATTGATACCTTTGTTCTCAAACACTAAGGGAAATACTTACGCTACTTTGCTGCATCATCCTCTCCTCTTCAGGGAAATCCAACGCAATGCTCAAGAGGTAGCACTGGGCCGGCCTTTTTAACCTGTATGGGCCTCTATTGGGCCCAGCCACCTGTCGGTGTATCATAGGCATGTATCCTCCAATGGTCGGGCGACATCTGGCCCACTAACGAGCTGACAGGTGTTTCCTTCGGCCAATCAGAATTTTACACGTGAAAATTTCCCATTGGTCAGGGTTGTTAACGGGTTATCGGATCCAAAATCCGACCTGATAGCTTAACGACGTTCCGTTACGGTAGATGCCACGTGTCGGTCGCCCTTGACGAAAGAACTTCTATGACGCGCGAATTATCATCATGGAAGTGGACACTTCCGTGACGATAATTTTGGTAATGTCATGGAACACTTCTACGACAGCACAGGTATGACTATCTTGATTTTGTCATAAAATCGTCATGGATGTAAAACGCGACCTACTGTGACAAACACGTATCATCACGGAAGTGTATTTTTTTGTAGTGCATTAAGCATAGCAAAGTCATAGCAACATCAATCTCAGAACATAATGGATACTAGGGATCAAACCCTAACAAAACTAACTCAATTACATGATAAATCTCATCCAACCCATCACCGTCCAGCAAGCCTACGATGGAATTACTCACGCACGGCGGTGAGCATCATGAAATTAGTGATGGAGGAAGGTTGATGATGATGATGGCGACGAATTCCCCTCTCTAGAGCACCGAACGGACTCCGGATCAGCCCTCCCGAGAGAGATTAGGGCTTGGCGGCGGCTCCGTATCGTAAAACGCGATGAATCCTTCTCCTTGATTTTTTTTCTCCCCGAACGTGAATATACAGAGTCGGAGTTGAGGTCGGTGGAGCCTCAGGGGGCCCATGAGACAGGGGGCGCACCCCACCCTCGTGGACAGGGTGTGGCCCCCCTGACGTTGATTCTTTCGCCAGTATTTTTATATATTCCAAAAATATTCTCTGTGAAGTTTTAGGTCATTTTGAGAACTTTTATTTCTGCACAAAAATAACACCATGGCAATTCTGTTGAAAACAACGGCAGTCCGGGTTAGTTCCATTCAAATCATGCAAGTTAGACTCCAAAACAAGGTCAAAAGTGTTTGGAAAAGTTGATACGATGGAGACGTATCAACTCCATCAAGCTTAAACCTTTGCTTGTCCTCAAGCAATTCAGTTGACAAATTGAAAGTGATCAAGAAAAACTTTTACAAACTCTGTTTGATCTTGTTGTTGTAAATATGTAAAGTCAGCATTCAAGTTTTCAGCAAAGATTATGAACTAACCATATTCACAATAACATTTAGGTCTCATGTTTACTCATATCAATGGCATAATCAACTAGCGAGCAATAATAGTAAATCTCGGATGACAACACTTTCTCAAAACAATCATAATATAATATAACAAGATGGTATCTTGCTAGCCCTTTCTGAGACCGCAAAACATAAATGCAAAGCACCTCTGAAGATCAAGGACTGACTAAACATTGTAATTCATGGTAAAAGAGATCCAGTCATAGTCATACTCAGTGTAAACTAATAGTAGTGCGTGCAAATGACAGCGGTGCTCTCCAACTGGTGCTTTTTAATAAGAGGATGATGACTCAACATAAAAGTAAATAGATAGGACCTTCTCAAAGGGAAGCGGGGATTTGTAGAGGTGCCAGAGCTCGATTTTGAAATAGAGATGAATAATATTTTGAGTGGTATACTTTCATTGTCAACATAACAACCGAGAGATCTTGATATCTTCCATGCTACACACATTATAGGCGGTTCCCAAGCAGAATGGTAAAGTTTATACTCCCCCTACCACCAGCAAACATCAATCCATGGCTTGTCCGAAATAATGGGTGCCTCCAACTAACAACAGTCCCAGGGGAGTTTTGTTTGCAATTATTTTAATTTAAGCATGGGACTAGGAATCCCAATTACCAGCTATTTTCTCGTGAATGAGGAGCGGAGTCCACTCCTCTTGAGAATAACCCACCTAGCATGGAAGATATAGACATCCCTAGTTGATACATGAGCTATTCGAGCATACAAAATAGAATTTCATTTGAAGGTTTTGAGTTGGGCACATACAAATTTACTTGGAATGGCAGGTAGATACCGCATATAGGAAGGTATGGTGGACTCATATGGAATAACTTTTGGGGTTTATGGAAGTGGATGCACAAGCAATATTCCCGCTTAGTACAAGTGAAAGCTAGAAAGAGACTAGGAAGCGACCAGCTAGAGAGCGACAACAGTCATGAACATGCATTAAAATTAATCAACACTAAGTGCAAGCATGAGTAGGATATAATTCACCATGAACATAAATATCGTGGAGGCTATGTTGATTTTGTTTCAACTACATGCGTGAACATGTGCCAAGTCAAGCCACTCGAATCGTTCAAAGAAGGATACCACCCTATCATACCACATCACAACCATTTTAATAGCATGTTGGCATGCAAGGTAAACCATTATAAACTCCTAGCTAATTAAGCATGGCATGAGCAACTATAATCTCTAAATGTCATTGCAAAAATGTTTCATTCATAATAGGCTGAATCAGGAACGATGAACTAATCATATTTACAAAAACAAGATAGTTCGAGTTCATACCAGCTTTCCTCATCTCAATCAGTTCATTATATATCGTCATTATTGCCTTTCACTAGCACGACTGAACGGTGTGGTTAATAATAATAATAGTGCACGTGCATTGGACTAAGCTGTAATCTGCAAGCATTCAATACAAGGGAGAAGATAAGGTAATATGGGCTCTTGGTTAGATCAACAATAATGCATATGAGAGCCACTCAACATTTTCATCATGGTCTTCTCCTCTCGACCCCCAAAGAAAAGAAAAGAAACAAAACTATTCACATGGGAAACCTCCCAACAAGCAAAAGAAGAACGAGAAATCTTTTTGGGTTTTCTTTTAGTTACTACTACTACAGGCATGGAAAGTAAACTAGCTAAAAAGCTACAACTAATTTTTTTGGTTTTTCTTAAGGTTTTTCAAACACACAAGAAGAATGATGGAAAAGAAAATAAACTAGCATGGATATGATAACCCACAAGAATAGGGGATCGCATCAGTTTTCAAGGGTAAAGTATTCAACCCAAATTTATTGATTCGACACAAGGGGAGCCAAAGAATACTCTCAAGTATTAGCAGCTGAGTTGTCACTTCGACCACACTTGGAAACTTAGTATCTGCAGCAAAGTATTTAGTAGCAAAGTAATATGATAGTAGTGGTAACGGTAACAAAAGGTAACCGTAGTAAAAGTAATGTTTTTGGTATTTTGTAGTGATGATAGCAATAGCAATGGGAAAGTAAATAAGCGAAGAACAATGTATAGAAAGCTCATAGGCAATGGATCAGTGATGGAGAATTATGCCGGATGCGGTTCATCATGTAACAGTCATAACCTAGGGTGACACAGAACTAGCTCCAGTTCATTGATATAATGTAGGCATGTATTCCGAACATAGTCATACATGCTTATGGAAAAGAACTTGCATGACATCTTTTGTCCTACCCTCCCGTGGCAGCGGGGTCCTTACGGAAACTAAGGGATATTAAGGCCTCCTTTTAATAGAGTACCGGAACAAAGCATTAACACATAGTGAATACATGAACTCCTCAAACTACGGTCATCATCGGTAAGTATACCGATTATTGTCACTTCGGGGTTAACGGATC
This sequence comes from Triticum aestivum, assembly GCF_018294505.1. NCBI lineage: Eukaryota > Viridiplantae > Streptophyta > Magnoliopsida > Poales > Poaceae > Triticum > Triticum aestivum. The sequence goes on from NC_057806.1 coordinate 131,706,307, forward strand.
ATAACACATAATAGGTGACTATAGACTTGCAAAATAGGATCAAGAACACTCATATATTGATGAAAACATAATAGGTTCAGATCTGAAATCATGGCACTCGGGCCCTAGTGACAAGCATTAAGCATAGCAAAGTCATAGCAACATCAATCTCAGAACATAGTGGATACTAGGGATCAAACCCTAACAAAACTAACTTGATTACATGATAGATCCCATCGAACCCATCACCGTCCAGCAAGCCTACAATGGAATTACTCACGCACGGCGGTGAGCATCATGAAATTGGTGATGGAGGATGGTTGATGATGATGATGGCGACGGATTCCCCTCTCCGGAGCCCCGAACGGACTCCAGATCAGCCCTCCCGAGAGGTTTTAGGGCTTGGCGGCGGCTCTGTATCGTAAAACGCGATGAATTCTTCTCTCTGATTTTTTTCTCCCTGAAACATAATATATAGAATTGGAGTTGGAGTCGGAGAGGCACCAGGGGGCCCACGAGGTAGGGGGCGCGCCCTAGGGGGGCAGGCGCGCCCCCCACCCTCGTGGACAGGTGGTGGGCCCCTTGGCCTTCATCTTTTGCAACTATTTTTTATATTTTCCAAAAAGTTGCTCCGTGAAGTTTCAGGTCATTCTGAGAACATTTGTTTCTGCACATAAATAACACCATGGTAATTCTGCTGAAAACAGCGTCAGTCCGGGTTAGTTCCATTCAAATCATGCAAGTTAGAGTCCAAAACAAGGGCAAAAGTGTTTGGAAAAGTAGATACGACGGAGACGTATCAACTCCCCCAAGCTTAAAACTTTGCTTGTCCTCAAGAAATTCAGTTGACAAACTGAAAGTGATAAAGAAAATCTTTTACAAACACTGTTTGCTCTTGTTGTTGTAAATATGTAAAGCCAGCATTCAAGTTTTCAGCAAAGATTATAACTAACCACATTTGCAATAACTCTTAGATCTCAAGTTTACTCATATCAATAGCATAATCAACTAGCGAGCAATAATAATAAATCTTAGATGACAACACTTTCTCAAAACAATCATAATATGATATAACAAGGTAGTATCACGCTAGACCTTTCTAAGACCGCAAAACATAAATGCAGAGCACCTTTAAAGACCAAGGACTGACTAGACATTGTAATTCATGGTAAAAGAGATCCAATCAGGTCATACTCAATTAAATTAACAGTAATGAATGCAAATGACAGCGGTGCTCTCCAACTGGTGCTTTTTAATAAGAGGATGATGACTCAGCATAAAAGTAAATAGATAAGCCCTTTGTAGAGGGAAGTAGGGATTTGTAGAGGTGCCAGAGCTCAGTTTTGAAACAGAGATGAATAATATTTTGAGCGGTATACTTTCATTGTCAACATAACAACCAAGAGATGGCGATATCTTCCATGCTACACACATTATAGGCGGTTCCCAAACCGAATGGTAAAGTTTATACTCCCCCTTCCACCAACAAGCATCAATCCATGGCTTGCTCGAAACAACGAGTGCCTCCAACTAACAAGAGTCCCAGGGGGAGTTTTGTTTGCAATTCTTTTGATTTAGTTTGCATAAAGCATGGGACTAGGCATCCCGGTGACCAGCCATTTATCTCGTGAATGAGGAGCGGAGTCCACTCCTCTTGAGAATAACCCGCCTAACATGGAAGATACATACAGCCCTAGTTGATACATGAGCTATTCGAGCATACAAAACAAGATATTTATTTGAAGGTTTAGAGTTTGGCACATACAAATTTACTTGGAACGGCAGGTAGATACCATATATAGGTAGGTATAGTGGACTCATGTGGAATAACTTTGGGGTTTAAGGGATTGGATGCACAAGCAGTATTCCCGCTTAGTACAGGTGAAGGCTAGCAAAAGACTGGGAAGCGACCAGCTAGAGAGTGACAACAGTCATGAACATGCATTAAAATTAATCAACACCAAATGCAAGCATTAGTAGGATATAATCCACCATGAACATAAATATCGTGAAGGCTATGTTGATTTTGTTTCAACTACATGCATGAACATGCGCCAAGTCAATTCACTTAAATCATTCAAAGGAGGATACCACCCTGTCATACCACATCATAACCATTTCAATAGCATGTTGGCACGCAAGGTAAACCATTATAACTCATAGCTAATCAAGCATGGCATAAGCACTATGATCTCTAGTTGTCATTGCAAACATGTTTATTCATAATAGGCTGAATCAGGAACGATGAACTAATCATATTTACAAAAACAAAAGAGGTCGAGTTCATACCAGCTTTTCTCATCTCAGTCAGTCCATCATATATCGTCATAATTGCCCTTCACTTGCACGACCGAACGATGTGAATAATAATAATAGTGCGCGTGCATTGCACTAAGCTGGAATCTGCAAGCATTCAATAAACAAGAGAAGAAAAGGCAATATGGGCTCTTTTATAAGATCAACAATAATGTATATAAGAGCCACTTCAACAATTTAATCATGGTCTTCTCCTATCGACCCCCAGAGAAAAGAAAAAAAATAAAACTATTTACACGGGAGAGCTCCCAACAAGTAAAAACGAGAACAGGAAATATTTTTGGGTTTTCTTTTTAATTACTACTACAAGCATGGAAATTAAACTAACTAAAAGCTACAACTATTATTTTTTTTGGTTTTTCTTAAGGTTTATTAAACACACAAGAAGAAAGCATAAAAAGGAAAAATAAACTAGCATGGATGATACAATGAAAAAGTATGAGCACCGACATCTAGCAATGAGTGTGTGAACATAAATGTAATGTCGGTGGGAAATACATACTCCCCCAAGCTTAGGCTTTTGGCCTAAGTTGGTCTATGGCCACGGCTGGCCTGGCGGGTATCCATAATAATAGTTGGGGTCGTACTAAGAAGAAGAAGAAGAAGACTCTGATTGCCACTGGCTGGCGATCATCTCCGGATCCCACTGGTAATTAGACTGTCATGAAGGATCAACTTGTGGTTATAGCTCTGGCTCCATGGCTGGTGCAGGGTTCCGGTAGACATGAATAGCCTTCAAGGGAACAAGGTACTGGCCTGCAGATAAATCAAACAAAGAAGGAGCAGGCAGGGTAATAGTCTCAAGATGATGTTTATTCAAGAATAATTTGTATTTAAGCTCTCCTTCCCTATTCTTAACAATAAAATCATGTGCCACCATACTTTTATAATCTAGACAAACACGAGGCAGCACTTTTTCTTCCTTCTCATAATGCCTAATAGGAATGTTAAAATGTGCAGCTAGGTGAGAAGCATAGATGCCTCCAAAGATGGGGCCCTTGGTACGGTTCAGACTTAACCGTTTAGCAATAATGCCGCCCATACTAACAAAGTTATCACCGTATAAACCATGGAGAAAAATAATAATATCAGGGACACTAAGGTTTCCACAGTTTCCGCGACCAATTAAACAACGACTAGCAAATAATGCAAAATAGCGTAAAACAGGAAAATGTATGCTAGTGATTCGTGCATCGGAAACCTTCCTTGTTTCCCCTACAGTGATAGTATGAATAAACCCGTCCACATCCTCGCGATGTGGTTCCTCCGTCTTGCCCTCGAAAGGGACTAAACAAACCCGACAAAAATCATAAAGTGACATCTCCTTATGCTCATCATATAAATGAAACTCCACCGTAGGTGGTGAGCTCCTAGAATGAAAATGAAAGTTTTGCACGAAGATATTTGTGAGTAAGAGATACTGATCGCATTGGTCGTGGAGGAAAGCGGTGAGGCCTGCATTCTTAGCCAATTCATGAAAATCTTCATAAATCCCGGATGCTCTCAAGAAATCATCGGAAGGCCATTCACACGCCCGAACCTCCGTGGTGCGAGGAAGATTATACTTAGGCTTCGGTGCCTTTTCCTTCGAGCTTTGGCTCAATGAGCCCCTCAAAAGTCTCTTCATCATTTTATGAAAAATTCTGAAATTTTTAGTAACTTCAAAATAAAAGTAAACCAAACTCAATAATATTGATAGCAACTACTCCTACAAGTGCCTAGGGCCTATATCATGCATCAAAACTAGTTTTGACCAAATAAATTTGACATGCAAGCTCAAGAACAGGGTCACCTAAGCAGCAAAAATTTGCAATGAATAAAGCACTAGAACAAAAACTAATTGGACCAATGGAGGAGTCACAAACCAAGGAACAATCTCCCCAAGCAGTTTTGTGAGAGGTGCATTGAGCAAGGAGATCGAAAATGGTAGCAAAATGAGCTTGGACTCGGGTTTGAGATGGTTATTCGTGTTTGGGGGAGGAAGAAGGAGTGTGTGGGTGAAAGGATAAGTGGAGGAGGGCCACCGTGGGCCCACGAGGTAGGGGGGCGTGCCCAGGGGGTAGGGCGCTCCCTCCACCCTCTTGGGCAGGTGGTTGACCCCCTACTGTGTTCTCAGTGCCAAATATTCAATAATTTTCTAGAAAAAAATCATATTTAAATTTCAGGGCATTTGTAGAACTTTTATTTTTGGGGTATTTTTATATTGCACGGATAATCAGATAACAGAGAGAAAAATATTTATTTTTATTTTATTTAATATAAATAACAGAAAGTAAAAGTGGGGTACAAAAGGTTGTGCTTTCTAGTTTCATCCATCTCATGCTCATTAAAAGGAATCCACTAACAAGGTTGATCAAGTCTTGTTAACGAACTCATTCCGAATAACATGGAACCGGAGAAATTTCGAATAACACTATGTTACCTCAACGGGGATATGCACATCCCCAATGATAAGAATGTCATATTTCTTCTTGACAGTAGGAAGACGAAATTCAAAACCTCCAAATATAATCGATGGAATTTTTCCAATAGAATTGATACTGTGAACTTGAGGTTGTTTCCTCGGAAACTGTACCGTATGCTCATTACCATTAACATGAAAAGTGACATTGCCTTTAGTGCAATCAATAACAGCCCCTGCAGTATTCAAAAAGGGTCTTCCAAGAATAATAGACATACTATCGTCCTCGGGAATATCAAGAATAACAAAGTCCGTTAAAATAGTAACGTTTGCAACCACAACAGGCACATCCTCACAAATACCGACAGGTATAGCAGTTGATTTATCAACCATTTGCAAAGATATTTCAGTAGGTGTTAACTTATTCAAATCAAGTCCACGATATAAAGAGAGAGACATAACACTAACACCGGCTCCAAGATCACATAAAGCAGTTTTAACATAGTTTCTTTTAATAGAGCATGGTACAGTGGGTACTCCTGGATCTCCAAGTTTCTTTGGTATTCCACCCTTAAAAGTATAATTATCAAGCATGGTGGAAATTTCAGCTTCCGGTATCTTTCTTTTATTTGTAACAATCTCTTTCATATACTTAGCATAAGGATTCATTTTGAGCATATCAGTTAATCGCATACGCAAAAAGATAGGTCTAATCATTTCAGCAAAGCGCTCAAAATCCTCATCATCCTTTTTCTTGGATGGTTTGGGAGGAAAAGGCATGGGTTTCTGAACCCAAGGCTCTCTTTCTTTACCATGTTTCCTAGCAACAAAGTCTTTCTTATCATAACATTGATTCTTTGATTGTGGGTTATCAAGATCAATAACAGGTTCAATTTCTACATCATTATCATTACTAGGTTGAGCATCATCATGAACATTATTATTAGCATTATCACTAGTTTCAAGTTCATTACCAGATTGTGTTTCAGCATCAGAAATAGAGATATCATTTGGATTCTCAGGTGTTTCAGTAACAGGTTCACTAGAAGCATGCAAAGTCCTATCATTTTTCTTTTTCTTCCTTTTAGAAGGACTAGGTGCATCTATATTACTTCTCTAAGAATCTTGCTCAATTCTCTTAGGGTGGCCTTCAGGATACAAAGGTTCCTGAGTCATTTTACCACCTCTAGTCATAACTCTAACAGCATTATCATTATTCTTACTATTCAATTCATTGAGCAAATCATTTTTGAGCTTTAAGTACTTGTTCTACTTGAGTGGTAACCATAGAAGCATGTTTACTAATAAGTTTAAGTTCACCTTTGACATTGGCCATATAATCACCCAAGTGTTCAAGCATATTTGAATTGTATTTCAATTGTCTACCAAAATAAGCATTAAAGTCTTCTTGCTTAGCCATAAATTTATCAAACTCATCTAAACATGGGCTAGCAAACTTAGTAAATGGGATTTCAGCTTTATCATATCTATAGAGAGAACTTACCTTTACTACCTGTGCCGGGTTATCAAGACCATGAGTTTCTTCAATAGGTAGTAAATTAAGACCGTGTATTTCTTCAATAGGAGGTAAATACTTAACATCTTCAGCTTTAATACCTTTTTCTTTCATAGATTTCTTTGCCTCTTGCATATCTTCAGGACTGAGAAATAGAATACCCCTCTTCTTCGGAGTTGGTTTAGGAATAGGTTCAGGAATTGGCTCTGGAGGTGTCCAATTATTTTCATTTGTCAACATATTATTCAATAGAATCTCAGCTTCATCCGGTGTTCTTTCCCTGAAAACAGAACCAGCACAACTATCCAGGTAATCTCTGGAAGCATCGGTTAGTCCATTATAAAAGATATCAAGTATTTCATTTTTCTTAAGAGGATGACCAGGCAAAGTATTAAGTAATTGGAGAAGCCTCCCCCAAGCTTGTGGGAGACTCTCTTCTTCAATTTGCACAAAATTATATGTATCCCTTAAAGCAACTTGTTTCTTATGAGCAGGGAAATATTTAGCAGAGAAGTAATAAATTATATCCTGGGGACTATGCACACAACTAGGATCAAGAGAATTAAACCATATCTTAGCATCACCCTTTAATGAGAACGGAAATATTTTAAGGATATAAAAGTAATGATTCTCTCATCAATAGTGAACAGGGTGGCTATATCATTTAACTTAGTAAGATGTGCCACAACAGTTCCAGATTCATAGCCATGAAAAGGATCAGATTCAACCAAAGTAATTATATCAGGATCAACATAGAATTCATAATCCTTATCGGTAACACAGATAGGTGAAGTAGCAAAAGCGGGGTCAAGTTTCATTCTAGCATTTAGAGATTGCTTGTTGCATTTAGCTAATAACCTCTTAAGTTCGTATCTATCTTTGCAAGCTAAAATAGCTAAAGAAGCTTCTTGATCAAAAACATAACCCTCTGGAATAACAAGTGATTCTTAATCATCACTTTCATCAGTATTATCAGATTCAATATTTTCAATCTCTCTAGCCCTAGCAAGTTGTTCATCAAGAAATTCACGAAGTGGCACAGTAGTATCAAGCCTAGAAGTAGTTTCATCATAAGTATCATGTATAGCAGAAGTAGCATCATCAATAACATGCGACATATCAAAACGAATAGTAGAAGAAGTTTTAGGTGTCGCAAGCTTACTCAAAACAGAAGGTGAATCAAGTGCAGAGCTAGATGGCAGTTCCTTACCTCCCATCGTAGTTGAGAGATAAATCTTGGTTCTTTCATCTTTCAAGTTCTTCATAATGATAAACAGATATACATCCCAAGTGACTCAAAGAATAGAGCTATGCTCCCCGGCAATGGTGCCAGAAAATAGTGTTGATAACCCACAAGTATAGGGGATCGCAACCATTTTCGAGGGTAAAGTATTCAACCCAAATTTATTGATTCGACACAGGGGGGGCCAAAGAATACTCTCAAGTATTAGTAGCTGAGTTATCAATTCAACCACACCTGGAAACTTAGTATCTACAGCAAAGTATTTAGTAGCAAAGTAATATGATAGTAGTGGTAACGGTAACAAAAGGTAACAGTAGTAAAAGTAATGTTTTTGGTAATTTGTAGTGATGATAGCAATAGCAACGGGAAAGTAAATAAGCGAAGAACAATATATGGAAAGCTCGTAGGCAATGGATCAATGATGGAGAATTATGCCGGATGCGGTTCATCATGTAACAGTCATAACCTAGGGTGACACAGAACTAGCTCCAGTTCATTGATATAATGTAGGCATGTATTCCGAACATAGTCATACGTGCTTATGGAAAAGAACTTGCATGACATCTTTTGTCCTACCCTCCCGTGGCAGCGGGGTCCTTACGGAAACTAAGGGATATTAAGGCCTCCTTTTAATAGAGTACCGGAACAAAGCATTAACACATAGTGAATACATGAACTCCTCAAACTACGGTCATCACCGGTAAGTATACCGATTATTGTCACTTCGGGGTTAACGGATCATAACACATAATAGGTGACTATAGACTTGCAAAATAGGATCAAGAACACTCATATATTGATGAAAACATAATAGGTTCAGATCTGAAATCATGGCACTTGGGCTCTAGTGAAAAGCATTAAGCATAGCAAAGTCATAGCAACATCAATCTCAGAACATAGTGGATACTAGGGATCAAACCCTAACAAAACTAACTCGATTACATGATAGATCCCATCCAACCCATCACCGTCTAGCAAGCCTACAATGGAATTACTCATGCACGGCGGTGAGCATCACGAAATTGGTGATGGAGGATGGTTAATGATGACGATGGCGACGGATTCCCCTCTCCGGAGCCCCGAACGGACTCCAGATCAGCCCTCCCGAGAGGTTTTAGGGCTTGGCGGCGGCTCCGTATCGTAAAATGCGATGAATTCTTCTCTATGATTTTTTTCTCCCCGAAACACAATATAAAGATCAACAACAGGTTCAATCTCTACATCATTGTTATTGCTAGGTTGAGCATCAACATGAACATCATCATTAATATTATCACTAGGTTCATGTTCATTACCAGATTGTGTTTCAGCATCAGAAATAGAAATATCATTAGGATTCTCAGGTGTGTCAGCAACAGGTTCACTAGAAGCATGCAAAGCCCTATCATTTTTATTTTTCTTCCTCTTAGAAGAACTAGGTGCATCAACATTAGTTCTCTGAGAATCTTGCTCAATTCTCTTAGGGTGGCCCTCAGGATACAAAGGTTCCTGAGTCATTTTACCCCCTCTAGTCACAACTCTAATAGCATTATCATTTTTCTTATTATCTAATTCGTTGAGCAAATCATTCTGAGCTTTAAGCACTTGTTCTACTTGAGTGGTAACCATAGAAGCATGTTTACTAATAAGTTTAAGTTCACCTTTAACTCTAGACATATAATCACTCAAGTGTTCAATCATATAAGCATTACGTTTCAATTGTCTACCAACATAAGCATTGAAGTCTTCTTGTTTAACCATAAAATTATCAAACTCATCCAAGCATTGGCTAGCAAATTTAGTAAATGGGATTTCACCCTTATGAAATCTATAGAGAGAATTTACCTTTACTACGTGTGTCGGGTTATCAAGACCATGTATTTCTTCAATAGGTGGTAAATTCTTAACATCTTCAGCTCTAATACCTTTTTCTTTCATAGATTTCTTTGCCTCTTGCATATCTTCAGGACTGAGAAATAGAATACCCCTTTTCTTCGGAGTTGGCTTAGGAGTTGGTTCAAGAAATGTCCAATCATTTTCATTACTCAACATATTATTCAATAGCAATTCCGCTTGATCAACAATTCTTTCCCTGAAAGCACAACCAGCACAACTATCCAGGTGGTCTCTGGAAGCATCGGTTAGTCCATTATAAAAGATATCAAGTATTTCATTTTTCTTGACAAGATGATTAGGCAAAGCATTAAGTAATCGGAGAAGCCTCCCCCAAGCTTGTGAGAGACTCTCTTCTTCAATTTCCACAAAGTTGTATATTTCCCATAAGGCAGCTTGTTTCTTATGAGCGGGGAAATATTTAGCAGAGAAGTAATAAATCATATCCTGGGGACTACGCACACAACCAGGATCAAGAGAATTAAACCATGTTTTAGCATCACCTTTTAATGAGAACGGAAATAACTTAAGGATTTAGTAGTAACAATTTTTTTCCTCATTAGTGAACATGGTGGCTATATCATTTAATTTAGTAAGATGTGCCACAACAGTTTCAGATTCATAGCCATAAAAAGGATCAGATTCAACCAAAGTAATTAACTTAGGATCGACAGAGAAATCATAATCCTTATCAGAAATACAGATAGGTGAAGTAGCAAAAGCAGGGTCATATTTCATTCTAGCATTCAAAGATTTTTCTTACAACTTAGCTAACAGTTTCTTAAGATCATATCTATCATTGCAAGCTAAAAGATCTCTAGCAGTTTCTTCATCCATAACATAACCATCAGGCACAACAAGCAATTCATATCTAGGGGGAGAATCTTCATCATCACTTTCATCAATATTATCAGTTTCAATAATTTCATTCTCTCTAACCCTAGCAAGTTGTTCATCAAGAAATTCACCTAGTGGCACAGTATTATCAAGCATAGAAGTAGTTTCATCATAAGCATCATGCAAAGCAGAAGTGGCATCATCAATAACATGCGACATATCAGAATGAATAGCAGGTGTAGGTGTCGCAAGTTTACTCATAACAGAAGGTGAATCAAGTGCAGAGCTAGATGGCAGTTCCTTACCTCCCCTCGTAGTTGAGGGATAAATCTTGGTTCTTTCATCTTTCAAGTTCTTCATAGTGATCAACAGATATAAATCCCAAGTGACTCAAAGAATAAAGCTATGCCCCTGGCAACGGCGCTACAAAATAGTCTTGATAACCCACAAGTATAGGGGATCGCAACAGTTTTCGAGGGTAGAGTATTCAACCCAACTTTATTGATTCGACACAAGGGGAGCCAAAGAATATTCTCAAGTATTAACAGCTGAGTTGTGAATTCAACCGTACCTGAAAGACTTCATATCTGCAGCAAACTATTTAGTAGCAAAGTAATATGGAAGTAATAGTAACGGTGGCAAAAGTAACAGTATTGGTTTTGTCGTGATTGTAAAAGTGGCAACGGAAGAGTAACTAAGAAAAGAACAATATGTGAAAAGCTCGTAGGCAATGGATCAATGATGGATAATTATGTCGGATACGATTCCTCATGCAATAGTTATAACATAGGGTGACACAGAACTAGCTCCAGTTCATTAATGTAATGTAGGCATGTATTCCGAATATAGTCATACATGCTCATGGAAAAGAACTTGCATGACATCTTTTGTCCTACCCTCCCGTGGCAGCGGGGTCCTATTGGAAACTAAGGGATATTAAGGCCTCCTTTTAATAAAGTGCCGGAACAAAGCATTAGCACGTAGTGAATACATGAACTCCTCAAACTATTGTCATCACCGGGAGTGGTCCCGATTATTGTCACTTCAGGGTTACCGGATCATAACACATAGTAGGTGACTATTGACTTGAAACATAGGATCAAGAACTCACATATATTCATGGAAACATAATAGGTTCAGATCTGAAATCATGGCACTCAGGCCCTAGTGACAAGCATTAAGCATAGCAAAGTCATAGCAACATCAATCTCAGAACATAATGGATACTAAGGATCAAACCCTAACAAAACTAACTCGATTACATGATAAATCTCATCCAACCCATCACCGTCCAGCAAGCCTACGATGGAATTACTCACGCACGGCGGTGAGCATCATGAAATTGGTGATGGAGGATGGTTGATGATGACGATGGCGACGGATTCCCCTCTCCGGAGCCCCGAACGGACTCCATATCAGCCCTCCCGAGAGAGATTAGGGCTTGGTGGCGGCTCCGTATCGTAAAACATGATGAATCCTTCTCCTTGATTTTTTTCTCCCCGACTGTGAATATATAGAGTCGGAGTTGAGGTCGATGGAGCCTCAGGGAGCCCACGAGATAGGGGGCGCGCCCCCCACCCTCGTGGACAGGGTGTGGGCCCCCTGACGTCGATTCTTTCGCCATAATTTTTATATATTCCAAAAATATTCTCCGTGAAGTTTCAGGTCATTCTGAGAACTTTTATTTCTGCACAAAAATAACACCATGGCAATTCTGCTGAAAACAGCGTCAGTCCGGATTAGTTCCATTCAAATCATGCAAGTTAGAGTCCAAAACAAGGTCAAAAGTGTTTGGAAAAGTAGATACGATGGAGATGTATCAGTACTCAGGCAGTGGTGGGGCATTGCCACCACGACCACCTAGTCTAACCATCCTACTAATATATATCAGGGGTAGTTCAACATTGAGAAATTTGCAAGGACAAGAATCATTCATGATGAAACATGCATAATGAAAGGAGCACGATAGATACTACATAGTAGTCGGCATATCTTACAAAAGGGATCATGCATAGAGTTCGGTACATAGACTAAGGACATCATAGGCGGCACGCTGGATCGTGGCGAATGAATCTAATACTAATAACCAAGCCTGCATCAGTTCCAGGAGGAACTGTGGAGGTAGGTGTAGCCTGCCAACTGGTAGTGACGCGACGGAAAGTCCTCCACGTCAGTAGCCTGGGTTCCGTAGATACTCTGGTGCAGAACCCGATGCTCAGGTGGCAGAAGAGGACCAAGTGCGGGAGAGTAGCCTCCCACATCTGGCCAGCCGACACCCTGGGGCATCACGGTCCTGGCTGGGTAGATCACAGATCGTGACAGCTCACCAGATTGGACCAATGGGTGCAATAGCGTTAGAGCACGGGAAAGGTGCTGACGGGTGGTGTACAACTCGTGGTGAAGAGCTCGGTTAGCTCGATCCAGCCCATCAGCATGCAGAACCAGGTTTTGATGGTGAAAGGGGTCTCGGGTGATAGTGGAGTAGGCAGCAGTGTAGTATCCCTCCGCACCCTCGTCGGATGTGATAGCAATGTGCCTGAAAGGGGAGGTGTCCAACTCCCGATACTCTCCACAAAGACATGTCAGAGCAGCATAAGCAGCATCATGGACTGCCATATCGATGGTCACTCCAACACCATGAGTAGTGTGCAGCATAGTAGTGGAGTCATACTCCCGAGAGTAGATGTGGACGATGGCACGGTACTGCTCCTGGTTAAAGTCCTGGTACTGCTCGTACACAGTGTACTCAGGGTGCCAACGATAACCCAGATAGGTCATCATCTCAGCTAACACAGCAGGTGAACCTGGGACACCAATGGCCGTCGTGTGGTGCACGACCTGCCTCATGGGATCCATCTGAAAATAAAGACGTTTTAAAGGAGTCAAATGACAGTGTGGGTATTGTTCAAAATACTACTCTAAGGAATAACTAGGGCTTATCCAACTTTTGGGTGAACGTGGTCATGGGATCCTAATGTTAGAGTTAGTAAATTCGTTTAACCCAAGTAGAAGAGAGTTTAGAGTCCCAGAGTAAAGATCAAGGAGTAAAAGATCCTAATACCACCCAAATGGTGACGTGGGCTCGTAAGACACACAACCATTTTAGTAAAAAGTTTAGCAATGTCTAGACTTGACTTCGGCCAAGGAGTGTGTAAGGGGGATTCCTACAGGCAGTCGGCTCTGATACCAACTTGTGACGCCCTCGTACACTAATCATACACGCAAACGTGTACGATCACGATCAGGGACTCACAGGAAGATATCACAACACAACTCTAAAAATAAAATAAGTCATACAAGCATCATATTACAAGCCAGGGGCCTCAAGGGCTCGAATACAAGAGCTCGATCATAGACAAGTTAGCGGAAGCAACAATATCTGAGTACAGACATAAGTTAAACAAGTTGCCATAAGATGGCTAGCACAAACTAGGATACAGATCGAAAGAGGCGCAGGCCTCCTGCCTGGGATCCTCCTAAACTACTCCTGGTCGTCGGCGGCGGCCTGCACGTAGTAGTAGGCACCTCCAGTGTAGTAGGAGTCATCGTCGACGGTGGCGTCTGGCTCTTGGGCTCCAACATCTGGTCGCAATAACCAGGTATAGAAAGGGGAAAAGGGGGAGCAAAGCAATGATGAGTACTCATCCAAAGTACTCGCAAGCAAGGAACTACACTACATATGCATTGGAATCAATGAAAGGGGTAGTATATGTGGACTGAACTGCAGAATGCCAGAATAAGAGGGTGATAGCTAGTCCTATCGAAGACTGCGCTTCTGGCAGCCTCCATCTTGAAGTAGTAGAAGAGAGAAGATGGTAAGTTAACCAAGTATCAACGCATAGCATAATTGTTGGGGATATTACCACTGGGTGTAAACCGGCCTACTTGGGCCGGGTTAACTTCATAGTGGTATAAGCAGGTGAAGGCCCAAGGCCTATAGTCGGTTTAGAATCTGTAGCTATAAAACCGACCTGATGTATAACTTGTATTGTAAGTTAGGAATAGAGAGATACCGACCGGGATACGAATATGAACCGGCTGGGACTCTATGGACCGACGGGCATCACCCGTGTATATAAGGGGGCGGCCCGGCGGCGGTTCAAGGGGGACAACCACAACTCGGGCCTAGGCGAAGCTTGTTTGCTCCCTAGCCATCGAGACCACATCAATTCCATCACAACTAGACGTAGGCTTTTACCTTCATCGAAGGGGCCGAACTAGTATAAACCCCATGTGTCTTTGTGTCCGCTTTAACCCCTTCAAGTAAACTCATAGCAATGGCTCCACGACTAAGTCCTTTCGCTAGGACATCTGCCGTGACAAATCCACGACAGTTGGCGCCCACCGTGGGGCTATCGCACGATGGTTTGACGATCTTGGAGGGCAAGCTCAAAGGACTCGAAAGCTATGTTGTGGGCCGGATGACCAAGAGTCGTCGGGGCAGGATCTACATCGATGATGCAGGATGGGGTCCTGAGGCCGATTCAATTGAGTATGGTTACCGGGTCCCCTTTGGCAGCGTACACGTCTTCATCAACAAGATCGGTGAGCCTGGGCCTGAGCCGGACATCTACACCGACCCCGTCGAGACGGCTCAGCGTGCGAGATTTACTCAGGTTAAACCGGCCATGAAGCGTGCCTTCGTTGGAGTCATCTACGGAGGAGAGCACGAGGACGAATCAGAGCACGATAGCGAGACCGTCGTCTATTCTGGCAACGAGTCCTCGACTGGAGAGACCGAGTCGTTATACCGGATGCAAGACGATCAGGTTAGGGGTTGTTCCGATGGCGACAGTATTCCGGACCCCCCAGGCCAGATCAACCGGGTTGGAATATTCATGGCTGGCACCCAGGCGGCGAATTATTCTTCGACTGCCGCAGCAATGCTCTCCGGATCCGCAGCGGCAGCGGCAGCAGGGGCAGGAGGCCTTGTGCGCCCGCCGGTTCAAGTTCTATCTGATCTGTTTGACGCACTGGCCGCGCTTATGGCAGAGGATGACCCGGCGGATCAAGATGCTCATAATGCAGAAATCGCGAAGGTGAGAGAGCAGATCGTGCAAGCCAAAGCGGATCTGGCAGCATAAAAAGACCGGATGGCCGCAGAGCGGGCCACTTTGGACGCACAGGCCTATAAACTCATGCTTGACCAGAATGCAACACAGGAGGTTTTAAAGCGAAAGCACAGATCACGCCTGCCGTTAGGGTTTGACCCCCGAAATCTCTTTCACACTCCGGGAGCTGGACCCAGTAATCCACCGCGGTACCAGGAGACAAACCGGATTGAGGCGCCAGGGCCAGGAGCGACGGTCCAACCTCGCCTGATGGAGCCCCCTCACCAAAATATTGCGGTGCCTCCACCGGTCCAGACGCCCCCGGGTCATTATTCGAATCCTATGGACAACCTTGTTGTGGCCGCAGCACGGTTAGAGGCCATCCCAGTCGAAGGGGATTCTCCGCAAGCAGTAGAAACGCGCCGGGTTAAGGAGCTTCTCCGGACCGCGCTGATGCAGCAGGAGGCATACTCATACAGCCGTGATCGGATTCATTCTACGCCCCATCCGAGCCGGAGTTACAGCAAGCGCATAGATGAACCGGCCATATCAAGCAATGCGCACGGCTGTGAAGCGGCCCGTGGTGATGACCCGGCAGGTGGTGTTGCCGATGCTCGAGATGCGGTGAACCGGGCCCGGGTACAAAGGGAGGCCGAGTTAGCAGCACAGGATAATGCGGGCCAACTTACACCGGTTCGTTCTGCCGCCTTTGCCGGACCAGGAATCACATCCGCTTTGGGAGTGCCTTGCTTGATCCCTGCTTTACGTAGTGTGCACCTGCCTAAAGATTTCAAGGGCCCACGCAAGGTGCCGAATTATACCGCTGATTTACCCCCTGAAGCGTGGATAGAGAGTTATGAGATGGCCATGGAAATGCTGGATGTGGATGAGGCTGCATGTGCAAAATATTTCACCACGATGCTCGAGGGCACGGCTCGTACTTGGTTAAAGAGCCTACCACCCAATGCTATCAGCTCTTGGGCCCAGTTGCGGAGCCGGTTTATACAGAATTTCAAGGATACATGTAAGCAGCCCAAGTCCATAGTAGACCTGGCGGCTTGTGTCCAGGAAGAAGGAGAATCAGCGACCCATTGGGTGCGCCGCATTTCGGAAATTTTGCACTCGTCTGACAGGATTAATGCTGACTCTGCGGTCTTAACTCTGGAAGGCAACTGCCGGTTTGAGCCTCTAAAATTGAAACTGGGACGCATGAAGCGACTCTGTAATGACATGGGAACCCTCATGGCTGCCTTAGTGAAGTATGCCGATTCGGACAGTACCAAGGATCCCGAGCTTAATGATAATGAAGCAGGGAAGGGAAAGAAGGATAGCAACTCCAAACAGCAGCAGAATAAACTAGCGGGTCATGGAAACGGAGGCAAGCACAAGGCGGACGGCAGCATGGACTTTGTGGCCAACACTAACGCACAGGACAGGGGGCAGCGGCGCAGAGGTAAAGCGGCAAATCATAACGGGGCTCCCAATCCTAATGCAAACCGTTTGAACTATTTGTTGAATCAGCCTTGCCCAAAGCACGGGACGAAGGAGGCACCGGCTAGCCATCTTTGGAAAGATTGCTACATCATGCGGGAGTTCAAGAACTCTAATGCTTTCCGGTATGATCACGGATCAGGTGGCGGTTCAGGATCCGGTTTCAGCGGGCCGGATCACGATGGGGTTTCCGGTTCAGGACGTAATCAGGGCGGTCACAACTACCAGAATAATCAGAACAGCCAGCAGCAGCAGCAACAGTCAGGCTATCAGAGCCAGCCGAAGCAGTTGAGCAATGGGCAATACCATGTCTTCACAACGGGCTTGGATAAGCGTGACCGAAAACTCCACCAACGAGCGGTGAATTCTGTTGAACCGGCCTTACCGCGTTACTTACGCTGGTCAGAGCAGCCCATCGTGTGGAGCAGAGAAGATCACCCGCCCCGGGTTGATAATCCGGGTCAGTTAGCATTAGTGGTGGACCCTCAGGTGGGGGTTTATAAATTCACCAAGGTACTCATGGATGGAGGAAGCAGTATTAACATACTATATTATGAGACATTCAGGCGCATGGGACTGACAGACAAGGATCTCAGACCGTCGAACACGGTATTCCATGGTGTTGTGCCAGGCAAATCTGCATATCCTATTGGTAAAATAGCTCTAGATGTGGTTTTTGGAGACGAGCACGACTCCCGGTCAGAAAAATTGAGCTTCGAAGTGGTGAAGATCCAAAGCCCGTATCACGCCTTGTTTGGGCGACCGGCTTATGCCAAGTTTATGGCGCGGCCTTGTTATATCTACTTATAGCTCAAGATGCCGGGTTACAAGGGGACGATAACGGTTCATGGGAACCGTAGGATCACTTTGGAATGTGAAGAGGGTGATGCGGCTTACGCAGAGTCGGTCTGTGCCACGGAAGAGTTGAAGTATTATAAGGACAATGTCGATCCGTCGGATATGACCCCTTTAAAGAAGCCAACTACAGAGCATGATTTAGATCTGAAGTTCAAATCGGCAGCTGAGACCAAGCTTGTTGACTTCGTGCCCGGCGATTCATCCAAGCAGTTCACTATCAGTGCCAACCTGGATCCCAAATAGGAAAGCGCGCTCATCGAGTTCATCCGTGAGAATCGGGACATTTTTGCATGGAAGCCGTCTGACATGCCAGGTGTACCGAGGGAACTCGCTGAGCACACTCTTAATGTGGATCCTAAGTATAAACCGGTGAAACAGTTCCTCCGCCGGTTTAACAAAGAAAGACGCAAAGCCATTGGAGAGGAAGTGGCCAGGCTTTTAGCAGCTGGTTTTATTATTGAGGTGTTCCATCCAGAGTGGCTTGCTAATCCGGTGTTAGTTCTTAAGAAAAACGGCACTTGGCGTATGTGTGTGGATTATACAGATCTTAACAAAGCCTGTCCGGCAGACCCTTTTGCTCTCCCCCGTATTGATCAGATCATTGATGCCACGGCGGGTTGCGAGCGTTTGAGTTTTTTAGATGCATACTCTGGATATCATCAGATCAAGATGGCGGTTAAGGACCAGGAGAAAACAGCATTCATTACTCCCTTTGGAGCCTTCTGCTATGTATCTATGCCCTTCGGGCTCAAGAGTGCCCAAGCCACCTATCAACGGTGTGTACAGAATTGCCTGCATGAGCAGATCGGCCGCAATGTGCACGCATATGTGGATGATATTGTAGTAAAATCAAGGCAGAAGGAGACACTGGTGGATGATTTGAAGGAGACCTTTGATAACTTGCGAGCTTACAGGATGATGCTTAATCCGGCCAAGTGTGTTTTTGGTGTTCCAGCAGGCAAGTTACTGGGTTTCTTGGTGTCTAACAGAGGAATTGAGGCTAATCCGGAGAAGATTACAGCCATTACATCTCTAGCTAAACCGGAGTGTATCAACGATGTTCAGCGTTTGGCGGGCCGAATCGCTGTGCTGAGCCGGTTTATCAGCTGCCTCGGGGAGAAGGCTATCCCTTTGTACCAAATGCTGAGGAAGACAGACAATTTCGTCTGGAGTCCAGCTGCTGACAAGGCATTTGAGGATCTGAAGCGGCAGCTAGCCAATCCGCCTGTTCTTGTAGCTCCGGTCGACAAGGAGCCGCTATTATTATACGTAGCGGCTAATGCTCGGGCAGTTAGCGTGGCTATTGTGGTAGAGCGCAAAGAGGCAGGCAAGGAATATCCGGTTCAGCGGCCGGTTTATTATATCAGTGAGGTGCTGATTGAATCCAAGCAAAGGTATCCGCATTGGCAGAAGCTGGTCTATGGGGTTTTTATGGCCAGTCGGAAGTTGAAGCAGTATTTTCAAGGGCACCCCATCACAGTGGTCAGTTCAGCTCCCTTGGGTGATATTATATAGAATCGGGAGGCGACTGGCCGGATTGCCAAGTGGGCTATAGAGCTGGGGCCGCACGGTCTGAAGTACGTGCCTCGGACGGTAGTGAAGTCTCAAGCACTTGTTGATTTCATCAATGATTGGACGGAATTACAGGCGCCAGAGGAGAAGCCGGATCACACATATTGGACTATTCATTTTGACGGATCCAGGCAATTGGAAGGCTCGGGGGCTAGAGTCGTATTAACTTCCCCACGAGGTGATAAGTTTTGTTATGTTCTCCGCTTAATGTTCCCTTGTACTAATAATGCAGCTGAGTATGAAGCCTTGCTCCATGGTCTGTGGATGGCTAAAGAGATGAATTTAAGCCGAGTTAAGTGTTTTGGTGACTCGGACCTAGTGGCTCAACAGGTGTCTGGCACTTGGGATTCTAAAGACCCGCTCATGGCTGTGTATCGTCGGGAAGTGGATAATATTGCAGGTTGTTTCAAGGGTTATCAAGTGGATCATGTGGACCATCGGAAGAATGAAGCGGCGGATGCTTTAAGCCGGTTGGGCTCTCAGCGTAAACCGGTCCCGCCTAACGTCTTTTTGGATGTGTTGCACAATCCGTCAGTCAAGCTCCCAGGTGAAGCGGATTTAGCTATTCCTGATCCGGAGTCTCAATTGGTGGCAGCCCTGCGTGTTATTCCGGATTGGACGGTTCCTTATCTTGTGTACATGACAAGGGGGGAGTTGCCAGAGGATGAGATTCTGGCCAGGCAGATAGTCCGGCGATCCAAGTCTATGACAATTGTCAATGGTGAATTACATCATTGCAGTGTATCAGGGGCGTTTCAACGTTGTGTTTCTCCTGAGGAAGGCTGTGAAATCTTAAGAGAAATCCATGAAGGGGATTGTGGGCACCACGCCGGTTCAAAGTCTCTGGTTGCAAAGGCGTTTCGTCACGGGTTCTACTGGTTGACAGCACATGCTGACGCGGAGGATTTGGTTAAACGGTGTGATGGATGTCAGAAATTTTCAAGGCGTGCTCATGTGCCGGCTCAGGAATTGAGGATGATCCCAATAACATGGCCATTTGCAACTTGGGGGCTAGACATGGTTGGACCTTTTAAAAGATCCAAGGATAAGAAAACTCACCTTTTGGTGGCAGTTGATAAATTTACCAAGTGGGTTGAAGCGGAGCCTGTCAGCAAGTGTGATGCAGCAACAGCGGTACAGTTCATCAAGAAGGTGATTTTCCGGTTTGGTTTTCCACACAGTATCATTACTGATAATGGTACCAATTTATCCAAGGGTGCTATGAAGGAGTTCTGTGAACGTGAGCACATCCGACTTGATGTGTCGTCAGTAGCACACCCCCAGTCTAATGGACAGGCAGAACGAGCTAATCAGGAAATCTTGCGAGGCATCAAACCCCGGCTTTTGGTCCCGTTGCAAAGAACACCAGGATGTTGGGTTGAAGAGCTGCCATCTGTATTATGGAGTATCAATACTACGCCAAACCGGTCCACAGGATACACGCCATTTTTCATGGTCTATGGAGCAGAGGCAGTTCTCCCTAGTGACATCCGGCACGATTCGCCTCGTGTGGCAGCTTATGTTGAGGCAGACAATGAGACAGCACGACAAGATGCTTTGGACCTATTGGACGAAGAGCGTGATATAGCGGCTGCCCGTTCGGCGATTTACCAGCAAGATCTTCGTCGCTATCACAGTCGCCGGGTTAGAACCAGAACTTTTCAAGAGGGAGATTTGGTGCTTCGATTCATCCAAGATCAAACGGATATGCACAAGTTATCCCCACCTTGGGAGGGACCTTTCGTAGTCAGCAAGAATCTGCACAACGGGTCGTATTATCTGATTGATATTCGAGAGCATCAAGACTCACGTACATCAGAAGAGGAGACCAACAGACCGTGGAATATAGCTCATCTTCGGCCTTACTATACTTGAGCCATTGGCTCTATCTATGTACATATCATGACAATGTATATATTATCTTTGATATATCAAACCGGAGCCTCAGCTGAAGCGGGGTCTCTGTCTTTCTCATCTTGCGAGGTTACACGGAGTGGTTCTGTCTAAAGCGGCCTCCGGTTTACCCCTTGACATTTGTTTTTATATCACTGGGGGCTTTGGTCGTGTCCGAACCAAAGAACACCCTTTTATAGGCGACAGCCACTAGATCATTTGGGGACTTGGTCAAGTCTGAACCAGCAACGCCTCTTGGTCGGCCTAAGGCCACAAAATCACTTGGGAGCATGGTCGGGCCCGAGCCATTGCTACGCCTCTTGATTTGGCATATATGCCACGAGTCATTTGGGGACCTGGCTGACTTGAATCATTGTCACCCCTATTGGGGGCCTTGATCCTGTCCGACCATGGTAATGCCATCTGAACAGCTCAATATAGCGTATTTTTGCGAATGGGTTTTATCATTACTTTCGTTTTCCATGTTGTTTTCATGGTTTGTTCGTTTTTTGCTTTTGTTGGATTTCTTTATGTCAACAAACATATTTTTTCCGGTTCAGCCAATGATTTTTGATTCCCCTTCTAATCCGGAGGAGTCTACCCGGTTTACCTTTTCCCTGTTAACATCATGGAGTAATCAGGGGGCTCGTATTGAGTCAGTACGGTTTGTACGGGGGCTACTTTCCCCTTTTTGACGGTAATGGTTTATAAAACCACCGCTTCAGGTTTGGTTAAGCCAGCTTTATACCCAAGCATGGCAGGTATTTATGTATCGTATATTTGTTATATTTCTGATACACATATCAAGATCATAATCCGGCTGACGGTATAACCGCTACCGAAGTTCAAAATTTTTCTGATTGCAGGAAATATGAATTAAAGTTTTTTCAAGCAAAAGCTTCAGTACTTATGCACGAAGGCATATCCCAGGCAGAAGTTTTAACTATCCTATTACAAGGCAGCATGGTGCCCAAACAAAATCATTGTTTTTGTAGAAGGATGTTGCAAATAGCACTTCAAACCGGCTTCCGGTTCAAGCCTGCTCCTCGTCCTCCGCCGCTTCAGCTTCCTCGTCTCTACCCATTGGCTGGAAATCAATAGTGGTCCAGTCGATTCCCATTAAAGCTTGGAAAACAGCTTCTTCATGGATCAGGGAAGACGGTTCAATATCAGGGGCGTAAGTGTGCTTACGGATTGGAGGAATCAGATTCTCCGCTTCAACAGTTGGGGCAGGCACTCACTTGTTTTGGTTATTATATTGCGCTTGATAATGCGTCAAATCTGCCTCTTCAGCTAACTGGCAAGCCAGAGGGCGTACTGCATGGTTTATGGCCCTTAAATCTTCTTTGTTGAACTCAGAGCCATCTTCTTTCAGACTGGGATAGCCTTGAGCTGCTTCCACAGGATCAAAGTCGGGCACCCATGCCTTTGCCCGGATTAAGGCATTGATGGCTCCGGTTCGGGCAGTGGATTTTTTCAGCTCCTCAATCCGGGCTAGAAGCATTGACAACTTGCTAAGAGTGTCCTGGATTAAAGAGGGCGCCGGGTTGTTGTGAGAAGCTGTGCTGATGATCCGTTGGGCTCCAGTGTACAATTGTTCTACCAAGGTGTAGGCAGCTTTCAATTTCTTCCGCACATCATTTCCTAAGTGCCCAATACGTGTGCCTACAAAAGGATTGGAATGGTCTCAAACCGGACTTACAATACAGCAGATTCAAATTTATCACAGAAGTTACAAGGAGCTTACCAAAGATAGCAGCAGTCATGGAGTGTATTTGCCGCTGTACGGCCGTCAGTTCATCTACCACCGGTTTAAGGGTCGTTTCAGCATTTTCTGCTCTTTTGGTTAAACCGGCCTTCTCAGTGGCCCAGTCAGCTCGCTCTTTCTTAAAACTTTGTTTCAGCCGTTCAGCAGTGCTCAAAGCGCTGGTTAATTCTTCCTTGGCTTTATCTGTTTCAGCTTGCTGGGTCTTCAGGGCCTCCTGCAAATCGGCAATCCGGTCCTCCTTGATTTCAATCTCAGCCTGCATACAGATGACATTTTAAAGCTTTTCACAGTCGAGACAAGAAATTGAAGTATCAATCACATAATAAAGTTATATGCCTGATACTTGGGGGCTAATGTACCTTCAATTTTTTGCTCAAATACAAAGTCCCAAGCTCAATACAAGTATTCAACTTGGCACTTGGGGGCTAATGGCTATTTGATCAAGTTCTGTTCTAAGGACAGCTTTTTATTTTTTAGCCCCGGTTTGCTTATGCTAAACCGGCCCTCGAGGGTTATGCCGACGGATTTCAAAAGATATATATTCAGGATCAAGTCCCGGTTTGACCAAGGTCACAAACCGGCCCTTGGGGGCTACCGGGATGAATGCAAGGGCAGAAAAGAAAGAAGGAATTTACCTCAAATTTATCCCTCATCATTTTGACCAGGCCAGCTTCACAGTCACGGCTAGTGTAAAGCCGGTTCAAATAGCCAGAGTGAAGATCTTGAGCATTCAAAACGGCATATGTTTCTAATTCAACATCCCATTTTCCTTTATTCAAAGGGGAAGAATCCTCTTTCATGGTATGCCTGGTAAGGGTGGCAGGATTCCCGGGTTCAGAGCGGCCTACACCGGTAATCACAACATCATCATCTTTTGACTCGCCGGTTTGGGTTGGTGCGGCCATTTTGTCAGCAGGAGTGTGGGATTTCTCAATCTGGACAGAGCTGGCAGGCGGATCAGCAGACGCTGGAGTATTAATAAGACCTTCTTCAGGGATAATGTTGTCTTGCAGAGGAGGATGATTGGGGATATCTTCAGAAGTAAACATTTCACGATCCAGCACTTGGTCATGTTCTGGGGCCATATTTTCTTCAGCCGCTTTATCCAGGCGGGCCTTCTTGCTTGGTTTCGGTTTAGCCCTGGAAGAAAAGATAAAAATTAAGGAAAAGTGTAAACCATTGCGCAGCATACTGGAAGGATATGTTCGGTTTAACTTACCCAGCAACTGTTTTCAAAGGTGGTAGCTGGGTGGCCGACGATTCACCAGATGAGGAATGAGAAGTGACCTGATAATCGGAGTCGGATGGATTAAGAGGTTGACGGAAGAAACCCGCTTTACTATTTAAATCAATAAAAAGGTCGGAGACCTCGGAGCGGCGTTTTCGAACCGGACTGTTTGGTAAACCGGCAGAGGTAACTACCTGGCCACTGTGCCGGGTTGTGCGGCGAGCTTCGTGTTGCTGAGTCTTCATAAGAAATTGGGAATCCAGATAAGCAAGAGGATGAGAAAATTTAACTTTCCGGTTTGCCCAGCGAAATTTTGGCAAAGGCAAGATTTCTGAATCGGAAGAGAGAATAGTTACCTCAACGAAAACTGCATTGCTGGCTTCAGAGTCATCCTGACAAACATCATCATCAATAAGGCGTGTAAAAAGTAAGCCAAGTGAATCAAGTTCTACCTCAAGATCCGGATTACCCACATCATCATCAATGGCTGGGTCAGATGAAGCGGTGGTTTTTCTCTTATGAGCTGGTTTCTTGACAACCTTGGTCTTGGGCCGGGTTGGCCGTCCTGCCTTCTCCGTTTTGTCTTGAGGAAGTTTCTTACTCCAGAACGGATTATCACCCTAGATCAGCAGCAATTAAAACGTTGAACATATAAAATAGTAACTCGGTTCAACAATAGAGCAATTGAAATATTACCGCTGGCGGTTTGTTGGTGGTGCAGTAAGGAAGCAGACCGGTTTGAGCACAGAGGTGCTCCGGTTCATTCAGCATCTTCTTCACAGATTCTGTGACTTCGTCCTCAGGGAGTTGGACTTTAGTGTGTCGGAGTGGGTCATCGATACTATCAGTATACTCACACATCAAATTTGGGCGTCGGCTTAGAGGCAAAATACTCCATGATATCCAGCAGCGTGCAAGGTCTATTCCTGTTAAACCGTTGGCCATGAAGGCCCGGAGCTTGGACAGTTGAGGAGCATATTTAATTCTCTCCTTAGCGCTTAGCCTTTGTGGAAAAGGGTGAGTGTTGCTGAGCCGTTCCGGACGGAAGCCAGGCAAGGGATTTTCATTATCAAGAGATGTATCCTTGCAATAAAACCAAGTTACGTTCCATTCCTTGGGGTGAGTATGGAGTTTGACGTGAGGGTAGGTGATTTCTTTCCTCTTCTGAATGGCCATACCGCCCAGTTCGGTATTAGGGCCGTCAGTGAATTCAGTACGACGGTTCAGATGAAAGAGATCTCTAAATAAATCGACGGAAGGCTCCTCTTGAAGGTATGCCTCAGAAAGTACTTGAAAGTGACATAGATTGGTGACAGAGTTGGGGCCAATATCCTGTGGACGGAGTTGAAAGTTGGCTAACACATCCCGATAAAATTTGGAGCCGGGCGGTTTGAAGCCCCGGGCCATATGATCTGTGAAGACCACGACCTCTCCTTCCTGGGGTGTAGGAGGACATTCATCTCCAGGAACCCTCCAATGAATCGTGTCTTTGCTATCCAAAGCGCCAATCAGGACTAGATCGTTCAGCTGTGATTCTGTGACACGGGAGGGAACCTAGTTGCACTCGTACACTTGTTTGGCCATGACAAGATCTACAAGAAATAAATGATCCGATTCAAGAACATGCCGGATAAAACGGTGTTGATCTAATTACGGTAAACCGGAGGCAGTACCCATAAACCGGTCTTCTACAATGCAGCATCAGATGGATTCTGGCGGTTCAACCAGGGGACTAATGACATATATACCGGTCTGGCAATTTTTTCTCTATGGTGAAGTTAAACCGCTTGGCCTAAGCATCGGAAGCAATCGAAACTATGGATAAATAGTTATGCAGAAACAAGTTTCACAAAGTTATGTTACAGCCACAGATCTACAGCAAGCTCATAAAAACAGGAAATATTTTGAAGACTAAGACGGAAACAGAAGTGAACCATTGAGCGGATAGATGCGGGAGATCTATGAGCTTGGATGAGAAATGGTAAGCGGATGCTAAAGGGATCGCTGCTAAACACAGCAAGAGTTCACAGATGCATTCAAGATCAGAGAGCAGCTATGAACGCGCGATGAACATAGCAAGAACATGGAACCCTAAGAACAGATCTAGGTTAAGAGGGAAGAGAGAACTTACCAGGAACGGAGAGGATGCGGAAAGACGCCGCGACACTCTGATACGTACAGGTTGATGCAGCGGCCTAAGACGAGGCAGAGGTCGACGGTGGTGGCGGAGCTCCAAAGCCGGCAACGTGAGGAAGAAGAAGAAGAAGGGACGAAGGGGAAGAGAAAACAAATGACCCTTCGGTCTTATTTATAAGGCAACTGAGCTAGGTCAAACGCGCGAATCCAGGAGCTGTCATTAAGAGGGCGTTATGAATTTCATAATGACGTCATACCGGTTTATAGTAGCCAAAGTTGATGACGTCATACCGGTTTATAGTAGCCAAAGTTGATGACGTCATGCCGGTTTACAGCAATCAAACATGATGACGACATGAAGATTTGCCAATTAACAGAAGACATCCAAGACACAAGATGGTGTGAAGGATTGACATGAACCAGTTCAAATCAATCTGGGGCCTAATGTTGGGGATATTACCACTGGGTGTAAACCGGCCTACTTGGGCCGGGTTAACTTCATAGTGGTATAAGCAGGTGAAGGCCCAAGGCCTATAGTCGGTTTAGAATCTGTAGCTATAAAACCGACCTGATGTATAACTTGTATTGTAAGTTAGGAATAGAGAGATACCGATCGGGATACGAATATGAACCGGCTGGGACTCTATGGACTGACGGGCGTCACCCGTGTATATAAGGGGGCGGCCCGGCGGCGGTTCAAGGGGGACAACCACAACTCGGGCCTAGGCGAAGCTTGTTTGCTCCCTAGCCATCGAGACCACATCAATTCCATCACAACTAGATGTAGGCTTTTACCTTCATCGAAGGGGCCGAACTAGTATAAACCCCATGTGTCTTTGTGTCCGCTTTAACCCCTTCAAGTAAACTCGTAGCGATGGCTCCACGACTAAGTCCTTTCGCTAGGACATCTGCCGTGACAAATCCACGACAATAATCCTACCCGGCGATCCTCCCCTCGTTGCCTTGTGATAGAGCGATCACCGGGTTGTATCTGGCACTTGAAAGGGTGTATTTTATTAAGTATCCGGTTCTAGTTGTCATAAGGTCAGGCTACAACTCCGGGTCATCCTTTTACTGAGGGACATAGCTATTCGAATAGATAAACTTCCCTGCAGGGGTGCACCACATAACCAACACGCTCGATCCCTCTGGCCGGACACACTTTCATCGGTCATGCCCGGCCTCGGAAGATCAACACGTCGCCACCCTACTTAGGCACAATAGAGAGGTCAGCATGCCAGTCTAAATCCTATGCACACAGGGGTCTGGGCCCATCGCCCATTGCACACATGCACGTTGCGAGGGCGGCCGGAAGCAGACCTAGCCTCCCTAATACAAGAGCAGGTGTTCCAGTCCAATCCAGCGCGCGCCGCTCAGTCGCTGACGTCAAGAAGGCTTCGGCTGATACCACGACGTCAAGTGCCCATAACTGTTCCCACGTAGTTGGTTAGTGCATATAGGCTTGTGGCTAGACTCAGATCAAATACCAAGATCTCGTTAAGCGTGTTAATTGATGTAACCACGGACGCCGACTAGGGCCAGACCCACCTCTAACCTAGGTGCTCTCAACCTGCCCTGTCGCTCCGCCACAAAGGTCCACTCAGAGGGCCGTCAGGACAAACGTCCTTTCGGTCCCAATCCATGAATCACTCGCGAGTACTCTACGAGCCGACCCGACTTTTGTCACCACATGTATCATATATTATGTATATAAGTTATACCCGCGATCACCTCCCTAGTGATCATGGCCCGATAGTATAGCATGGCAAACGAATAAGAATGTAGGGCCACTGATGGAATACCAGCATTCTATACTAAGCATTTAGGATTGCAGGTAAAGGTAACAAAAGTAGTAGCAAAGACAGGCTATGCATCATAATAGGATTAACGAAAAGCAGTAACATGCTACACTACTCTAATACAAGTAGTAGAGAGAAGAATATGCGATATCGGGTTGATCAAGGGGAGGGGGCTTGCCTGGTTGCTCTGGCAAGGAGAGGTCGTCAACAACGTAGTCGATTGGGGAACCAGCAGTGGTGTCAGTCTCGTAATCTACCGGAGAGAAGAGGGGGAAGAAACAATGAATACAATTCAAACAGATGCATATCGATGCATGACATGACAAGTAACAGTGCCAGGTGTGCCCTAACGCGGTATGAGGTGATACCGACGAAGGGGGAAACATCCGAGAAAGTATCCTTGGTGTTCCGCGTTTTCGGGCAGATGAAACGGAGGGGAAAAGTTGCGTGTTTACTATGCTAGGGATGTGTGGCGGACGAACGGGCTATGTATCCGGATTCGTCTCGTCATTCTGAGCAACTTTCATGTACACATTTTTTCCATCTGAGTTACGATTTATTTTATATTGATTTTGAAAGTTTTTAAACCATTTTCTAGAATTAACAGAATTAATTTAATTCTAAAATACATTTATGACGTCAGCATGACATCAAGGTGATGTCAGCAGTCAACAGTTAATTGACTTGGTCAAACTGACGCGTGGGTCCTGCATGTCATAGGCTGCTTAGTTAATTAACAGTAGTTAATTAGGTTAATTAAACACAATTAATTAATTAATTAATTTAGTTAATTAATTAATTAAGATTTTTATTTTTAATTCTTTTTTAACATTTTTTTTCTGGGGGCATGGGGCCCAAATGGCAGGGGGCCATCTGGCCTAACGAGCGCTGGGCGCTAGCGGTTATGGGCTACGGGCGCTGGGCGCTAGCGGGTGATAGGGGATCGCAATAATTTTCGAGGGTAGAGTATTCAACCCAAATTTATTGATTCGACACAAGGGGAGCCAAAGAATATTCTCAAGTATTAGCAGCTGAGTTTTCAATTCAACCACACCTGGAAACTTAACATCTGCAGCAAAGTATTTAGTAGCAAGGTAATATGATAGTAGTGGTAACGGTGGCAAAAGTAACGGTAGCAGTTTTGGTTTTATAGTGATTGTAACCATAGCAACGGAAAAGTAAATAAGCAAAGATCAATATATGAAAAGCTCGTAGGCAATGGATCAGTGATGGATAATTATGTCGGATGCGATTCCTCATGCAACGGTTATAACATAGGGTGACACAGAACTAGCTCCAGTTCATCAATGTAATGTAGGCATGTATTCCGAATATAGTCATACATGCTTATGGAAAAGAACTTACATGACATCCTTTGTCCTACCCTCCTGTGGCAGCGGGGTCCTATTGGAAACTAAGGGATATTAAGGCCTCCTTTTAATAGAGTACCGAACCAAAGCATTAACACTTAGTGAATACATGAACTCCTCAAACTACGGTCATCACCGGTAAGTATCCCGATTATTGTCACTTCAGGGTTAACGGATCATAACACATAATAGGTGACTATAGACTTGCAAGATAGGATCAAGAACTCACATATATTCATGAAAACATAATAGGTTCAGATCTGAAATCCTGGCACTCGGGCCCTAGTGACATGCATTAAGCATAGCAAACTCATAGCAACATCAATCTCAGAACATAATGGATACTAGGGATCAAAACCTAACAAAACTAACTTGATTACATGATAAATCTCATCCAACCCATCACCGTCCAGCAAGCCTATGATGGAATTACTCACGCATGGCGGTGAGCATCATGAAAATGGTGATGGAGGAAAGTTGATGATGACAATGGCGACGGATTCCCCTCTCCGGAGCCCCGAACGTACTCCAGATCAGCCCTCCCGAGAGAGATTAGGGCTTGGTGGTGGCTCCGTATCGTAAAACACGATGAATCCTTCTCTCTGATTTTTTCTCCCCGAAATATATGGAGTTGGAGTTGAGGTCGATGGAGCACCAGGGGGCCCACGAGGCAGGGGGCGCGCCCAGGGGGTAGGCGCGCCCCCACCCTTGTGGACAGGGTGTGGCCCCCTGGCCTTGATTCTTTCA
Organism: Triticum aestivum; assembly: GCF_018294505.1. NCBI lineage: Eukaryota > Viridiplantae > Streptophyta > Magnoliopsida > Poales > Poaceae > Triticum > Triticum aestivum. The sequence goes on from NC_057806.1 coordinate 131,736,384, forward strand.
CCAGTATTTTTTATATATTCCAAAAATATTCTCTGTTGATTTTCAGGTCATTCCAAGAACTTTTATTTCTGAACAAAAATAACACCATGGCAATTCTGCCGAAAACAGCATCAGTCCGGGTTAGTTCCATTCAAATCGTGCAAGTTAGAGTCCAAAATAATGGCAAAAGTGTTTGGAAAAGTAGATACGTTGGAGACGTATCAACACCCCCAAGCTTAAACCTTTGCTTGTCCTCAAACAATTCAGTTGACAAACTGAAAGTGATAAAGAAAAACTTTTACAAACTCTGTTTGCTCTTGTTGTCGTAAATATGTAACACCAGCATTCAAGTTTTCAGCAAAGATTATGAACTAACCATATTCACAATAACATTTAGGTCTCATGTTTACTCATATCAATGGCATAATCAACTAGCGAGCAATAATAATAAATCTCAGATGACAACACTTTCTCAAAACAATCATAATTTGATATAATAAGATGGTATCTCGCTAGCCCTTTCTGAGACAGCAAAACATAAATGCAGAGCACCCGTGAAGATCAAGGGCTGACTGGAAATTGTAATTCATGGTAAAAGAGATCCAGTCAAGTCATACTCAATGTAAACTAATAATAATACATGAAAATGACAGCGGTGCTCTCCAACTGGTGCTTTTTAATAAGAGGGTGATGACTCAACATAAAAGTAAATGGATAGGCCCTTCGCAGAGGGAAGCATGGATTTGTAGAGGTGCCAGAGCTCGGTTTTGAAATAGAGATGAATCATATTTTGAGCGGCATACTTTCATTGTCAACATAACAACCGAGAGATCTCGATATCTTCCATGCTACACACATTATAGGCGGTTCCCAAGCAGAATGGTAAAGTTTATACTCCCCCACCACCAACAAGCATCAATCTACGGCTTGCCCGAAACAACGGGTGCCTCCAGCTAACAACAATCCTGGGGAGTTTTGTTTGCAATTATTTTGATTTGATTTGAGCATGGGACTGGGCATCCCGGTGACCAGCCATTTTCTCGTGTGTGAGGAGCGGAGTCCACTCCTCTTGGGAATAACCCGCCTAGCATGGAAGATACAAACGACCCTAGTTGATACATGAGCTATTCGAGCATACAAAACAGAATTTTTATTTGAAGGTTTAGAGTTTGGCACGTACAGATTTACTTGGAACGGCAGGTAGATACCGCATATAGGAAGGTATAGTGGACTCATATGGAACAACTTTTGGGGTTTATGGGAGTGGATGCACAAGTAGTATTCCCGCTTAGTACAAGTGAAGGCTAGAAAGAGACTGGAAAGCGACCAGCAAGAGAGCGACAACGGTCATGAACAGGCATTAAAATTAATCAACACTGAATGCAATCATGAGTAGGATATAATTCACCATGAACATAAATATCGTGGAGGCTATGTTGATTTATTCCAACTACATGCGTGAACATGTGCCAAGTCAAGCCACTCGAATCGTTTAAAGGAGGATACCACCCTATCATACCACATCACAACCATTTTAATAGCATGTTGGCACGCAAGGTAAACCATTATAAACTCCTAGCAAATTAAGCTATGCATGGGCAACTATAATCTCTAATTGTCATTGCAAACATGTTTCATTCATAATAGGCTGAATCAGGAATGATGAACTAATCATATTTACAAAAACAAGAGAGGTCGAGTTCATACCAGCTTTTCTCATCTCAACCAGTTCATCATATATCGTCATTATTGCCTTTCACTTACACAACTGAATGGTGTGGGTAATAATAATAGTGCACGTGCATTGGACTAAGCTGGAATCTGTAAGCATTCAATTCAAGGGAGAAGACAAGATAATATGGGCTCTTTGTTAGATCAACAATAATGCATATGAGAGCCACTCAACATTTTCATCATGGTCTTCTCTTCTTGACCCCCAAAGAAAAAGAAAAGAAACAAAACTATTTACACGGGAAAGCTCCCAACAAGCAAAAGAAGAATGAGAAATCTTTTTGGGTTTTCTTTTTAATCACTACTACTACAAGCTTGGAAAGTAAACTAGCTAAAAGCAACAACTTTTTTTTGTTTTTCTTAAGGTTTTTCAAACACACAAGAAGAAAGCTTAAAAAGAAAATAGACTAGCATGGATAATAAAATGAAAAAGTATGAGCACCGACAACTGGCATGAGTGTGTGAACATGAATGTAATGTCGGTGAGAAATAGTACTCCCCCAAGCTTAGGCTTTTGGCCTAAGTTGGTCTATGGCCACAGATCAAAACTGCCCTCTCCGGTGTACTAAGGAGGGTCTTTGGGGTGCCACTGGTTGGCGATCTCCTCCGGATCCCACTGATAAATAGACTGACGGTGAGGATCAGATAGTGGCTCTGGCTCTAGAGCTGATGTCAGACTCTCGTATGCCTGAACGGCCTCCGGAAAAACAAGGTACGTGCCTGAAAATATGTTGAACAAAGAGGGAGCATGCAAGGTAATAGTCTCAAAGTGATTCTTATCAAACATCAGTCTATAGTTAAGCATCTTCTTCTTATTCTTAACAATAAAATCATGTGCTACCATGCTCTTATAATATAGAAAAATATGAGGCTAAAACTTTTCCTCTTTCTCATAATGCCTAATAGGTATGTTAAAGTGTGCAGCAAGGCGCGAGGCAAAGATGCCTCCTAAGACGGGACCCTTTGTACGGTTCAGATTTAACCGTTTATCAACAATAGCGCCTAAACTGAAAGTGATATCACAAAACAAAGCATGGCGCAAAATAACAATATCAGGGGCACTAAGATTTCCATAGTTCTCGCGACCAATTAAGCATCTACTAGCAAATATTGCAAAGTAACGTAGAACAGGAAAATGTATGCTAGTGATTCTTGCATCGGAAACTTTCCTCGTTTCCCCTACAGCAATCATATCGATAAATCCCTCCACATCATTACGATGTGGTTCCTCTATGCAGCCCTCAAAGGGTATCCTAAAAACCCGTCAAAAATCATAATGTGACATCTCCTTATGCTCATCATATAAATAAAATTCCACCGAAGGTGGTGATCTCCTAGCATGGAAATAAAAATTTTGCACAAAAATATTGGTGAGTAAGAGATACTGTTCACGCTGGTCGTGGAGGAAGTCGGTGAGGCCTGCATTCTCAGCCAAATAATAAAAATCTTCATAAATCCCTGCATCTCTCAAGAACTCATCACAAGGCCATTCACACGGCCGAACCTCAGCAGTACGAGGGAGATTATACTTGGGCTTCTTATTTTCTTCACTTTGCTTATCCTTAGAGCTTCGGCTCGATGAGCCCCTCAAGAATCTCTTCATCTTTTTCTGAAAATTTCTGAAATTGTTAGTAACTTAAAATAAAAGTGAACCAAACTCAACAAAATTGATAGCAACTACTCCTACAACTGCCTAGAGGCTATATCATGCATTAAAACTACTTTTGACCACATAAATTTGACATGCAAGCTCAAGAACAGGGTCACCAAAGCAGCAAAAATTTGCAATAAATAAAGCACTAGAACAAAAACTAATTGGACCATTGGAGGAGTCACATACCAAAGAACAATCCCCCAAAGCAGTTTTGTGAATGGAGCTTTGAGCAAGGATATCGAAAATGGCAGCAAGATGAGCTAGAACTCGTGTTTGAGCTGGTGGATGATTTTTTCTGGAGGAAGACGAAGTGTGTGGGCGCAAGAATAAGTGGAGGGGACCCATGTGGGGTCCATAAGGCAGGGGCGCGCGCTCCACCCTCGTGGGCACATGGTGGGTCCCCCTCGTGTGTTCTTAGTGCCAATAACTCTAAAATACTCTAGAAAAAATCATATTAAATTTTCAGGACATTTGGAGATTTTTTATTTTTGGGGTATTTTTTATTGCAAGGATAATTCACAAAATAGACAGAAAGTACTATTTTTTACTTAATTCGATATAAATAACAGAAAGTAAAAAAGGGTTACAGAAGGTTGTGCTTTCTAACTTCATCCATCTCATTCTCATCAAAAGGTATCCACTAACAAGGTTGATCAAGTCTTGTTAACAAACTCATTCCGAATTGCATGAAACCGGAGAAATTTCAAATAACACTAGGTTACCTCAACTGGGATATGCACATCCCCAACAATAAGAATATCATATTTCTTCTTGATAGTAGGAAGAGGAAATTCAAAACCTCCAATAGTAATCATTGGAATTTTTTCCAATAGAATTGATACTATGGACTTGAGGTCGTTTCCTCGGAAAGTGTACCGTATGCTCATTACCATTAACATGAAAAGTGACATTGCCTTTGTTGAAATCAATAACAGCCCCTACAGTATTCAGAAAGGGTCTACCAAGAATAATAGACATACTATCGTCCTCAAGAATATCAAGAATAACAAAATCCAATAAATAGTAACGTTTGCAACCACAACAGGCACATCCTCACAAATACCGACAGGTACAACCTCTATTGGAAAAGGCAGTGCCTAGGAGGCGTTTAGGCACACCTAGGCGCTAGGCAATGGCCAAACACCTCACCTACGTCATCAGCAGAAGTCTAGGCAGAGCAAGTAAGAAATTGTCTACCCAAGGGAGAAATCATGTCATATTGCATTCATATGCCAAAAGGACCATATTCTAATCGTAGTAGCTGGTAGTTAAGGTACTTATATGCCATAAGTTCATAAAATACACATAAAAACAATATATACACCCTGATAGTAAAAATTATATAACCGCCTAGGCTGCGCCTAGAGCGCTTAAGCACCGTCTAGGCACTAGGCGAAGGCCAACCGCCTAGTTTACGCCTACCGCTTTTTACAACCTTGGGTACAACAGTTGATTTATCAGCCATTTGCAAAGATATTTCAGTAGGTGTCAACTTATTCAAATCAAGTCTACGATATAAAGAGAGAGGCATAACACTAACACCAGCTCCAAGATCACATAAAGCAGTTTTAACATGGTTTCTTTTAATGGAGCATGGTATAGTTGGTACTCCTGGATCTTCAAGTTTCTTTGGTATTCCACCCTAAAAAGTGTAATTAGCAAGCATGGTGGAAATTTCAGCTTCTGGTATCTTTCTTTTATTAGTAATAATATCCTTCATGTACTTAGCATAAGGATTCATTTTAAGCATATCAGTCAAATGCATACGCAAAAAGATAGGTCTAATCATTTCAGCAAAGCGCTCAAAATCCTCATCATCCTTTTTCTTGGATGGTTTAGGAGGAAAAGGAATGGGTTTCTGAACCCATGGTTCTCTTTCCTCACTGTGCTTCCTAGCAACAAAGTCTCTCTTATCATAATGTTAATTCTTTGATTGTGGGTTATCAAGATCAACAACAGGTTCAATCTCTACATCATTATCATTGCTAGGTTGAGCATCAACATGAACATCATCATGAACATTATCACTAGGTTCATGTTCATTACCAGATTGTATTTCAGCATCAGAAATAGAAATATCATTGGGATTCTCAGGTGTGTCAACAACAGGTTCACTAGAAGCATGCAAAGTCCTATCATTTTTCTTCTTCTTCTTAGAAGAACTAGGTGCATCAACATTAGTTCTCTGAGAATCTTGCTCAATTCTCTTAGGATGGACCTCAGGATACAAATGTTCCTGAGTCATTTTAGCCCCTCTAGTCATAACTCTAACAGCATTATCGTTTTTCTTATTGTTTAATTCATTGAGAAAATCATTCTGAGCCTTAAGTACTTGTTCTACTTGAGTGGTAACCACAGAAGCATGTTTACTAATAAGTTTAAGTTCACCTTTAAATCTAGACATATAATCACTCAAGTGTTCAATCATATAAGCATTATGTTTCAATTGTCTACCAACATAAGCATTGAAGTTTTCTTGTTTAATAATAAAATTATCAAACTCATCTAAGCATTGGCTAGCAGACTTATAACGAGGAATATCACCTTCATCAAAACTATAGAGGGAATTTACCTTCACTACCTGTGTAGGGTTATCAAGACCATGTATTTCTTCAATAGGTGGTAAATTCTTAACATCTTCAGCTTTAATACCTTTTTCTATCATAGATTTCTTTGCCTCTTGCATATCTTCAGGACTGAGAAATAGAATACCTCTTTTCTTTGGAGTTGGCTTAGGAGTTGGTTCAAGAAGTGTCCAATCATTTTCATTACTCAACATATTATTCAATAGCAATTCAGCTTGATAAACAGTTCTTTCCCTGAAAACACAGCAAACACAACTATCCAGGTGGTCTCTGGAAGCATCGGTTAGTCCATTAAAAAAGATATCAAGTATTTCATTTTTCTTGAGAGGATGATCAGGCAAAGCGTTAAGTAATTGGAGAAGCCTCCCCCAAGCTTGTGGGAGACTCTCTTCTTCAATTTGCAAAAAAATATATTTTTTCGTTAAAGCAGCTTGTTTCTTATGAGCGGGGAAATATTTAGCAGAGAAGTAATAAATCATATCCTGGGGACTACACACACAACCTGGATCAAGAGAATTAAACCATGTTTTAGCATCACCCTTTAATGGGAACGGAAACAACTTAAGGATAAAGTAATAGCGAGTTTTCTCATCATGAGTAAATAGGGTGGCTATATCATTTAATTTAGTAAGATGTGCCACAACAGTGTCAGATTCATAGCCATCAAAAGGATCATATTCGACCAAAGTAATTAACTCAGGATCGAGAGAGAAATCATAATCCTTATCAGTAATAAAGATAGGTGAAGTAGCAAAAGCAGGGTCATGTTTCATTCTAGCATTCAAAGATTTTTTTTCCAGCTTAGCTAATAATTTCTTAAGATCATATCTATCATTGCAAGCAAGAAAGTCTCTAGCAGTTTCTTCATCCATAACATAACCCTCAGGCACAACAGGCAATTCATATCTAGGGAGAGAATCTTCATCATCACTTTCATCAATATTATTAGTTTCAATAATTTCATTCTCTCTTACCCTAGCAAGTTGTTCATCAAGAAATTCACCTAATGGCACAGTATTATCAAGCATAGAAGTAGTTTCATCATAGGTATCATGCAAAGAAGAAGTTTTATCATCAATAACATGCGACATATCAGAATGAATAGCAGGAGTAGGTGTCGCAAGTTTACTCAAAACAGAAGGTGAATCAAGTGCAGAGCTTGATGGCAATTCCTTATCTCCCCTCGTAGTTGAGAGAAAAATCTTGCTTCTTTTATCTTTCAAGTTCTTCATAGTGATCAGTAGATATAAATCCCAAGTGACTCAAAGAATAGAGCTATGCTCCTCGGCAACGGCGCCAGAAAATAGTCTTGATAACCCACAAGTATAGGGGATCGCAACAGTTTTCGAGGGTAGGGTATTCAACCCAAATTTATTGATTCGACACAAGGGGAGCCAAAGAATATTCTCAAATATTAGCAGCTGAGTTTTAAATTCAACCACACCTGGAAACTTAATATTTGCAGCAAAGTATTTAGTAGCAAAGTAATATGGTAATAGTGGTAACGGTGGCAAAAGTAACAGTAGCAGTTTTAGTTTTATTGTGATTGTAACAATAGCAACAGAAAAGTAAATAAGCGAAAATCAATATATGAAAAGCTCGTAGGCAATGGATCAGTGATGGATAATTATGTCGGATGTGATTCCTCATGCAACAGTTATAACATAGGGTGACGCAGAACTAGCTCCAGTTCATCAATGTAATGTAGGCATGTATTCTGAATATAGTCATACGTGCTTATGGAAAAGAACTTGCATGGCATATTTTATCCTACCCTCCTGTGGCAGCGGGGTCCTATTGGAAACTAAGGGATATTAAGGCCTCCTTTTAATAGAGTACCGGACCAAAGCATTAACACTTAGTGAATACATGAACTCCTCAAACTACGGTCATCACCGGTAAGTATCCCAATAATTGTCATTTCGGGGTTAACGGATCATAACACATAATAGGTGACTATAGACTTGCAAGATAGGATCAAGAACTCACATATATTCATGAAAACATAATAGGTTCAGATCTGAAATCATGGCACTCGGGCCCTAGTGACAAGCATTAAGCATAGCAAAGTCATAGCAACATCAATCTCATAACATAATGGATACTAGGGATCAAACCCTAACAAAACAAACTCGATTACATGCTAAATCTCATCCAACCCTTCACCGTCCAGGAAGCCTACGATGGAATTACTCACGCACGGCGGTGAGCATCATGAAATTGGTGATGGAGGAAGGTTGATGATGACTGATACGTCTCCAACGTATCTATAATTTTTGATTGCTCCATGCTATATTATCTACTGTTTTGGACTATATTGGGCTTTATTTTCCACTTTTAGATTATTTTTGGGACTAACCTATTAACCGGAGGCCCAGCCCAGAATTGTTGTTTTTTTGCCTATTTCAGTATTTCGGAGAAACAGAATATCAAACGGAGTCCAAACGGAATAAAACCTTCGAGAACATGATTTTCTCACTGAACGTGATCCAGGAGACTTGGACCCTACTCCAAGGAGTCAAAGAGGCGGTCACGAGGGTGGGGAGCGCGCCCACCCCCCTAGGGCGTGCCCCCTGCCTCATGGGCCCCTCGATGCTCCACCGACGTACTCCTTCCTCCTATATATACCTATGTACCCCCAAACGATCAGAACAGGAGCCAAAAATGTAATTCCACCTCCGCAACTTTCTGTATCCATGAGATCCCATCTTGGGGCCTGTTCCGGAGCTCCGCCGGAGAGGGCCGTCATCACGGAGGGCTTCTACATCATCATAGCCCCTCCGATGAAGTGTGAGTAGTTTACCTTAGACCTTCGGGTCCATAGTTAGTAGCTAGATGGCTTCTTCTCTCTTTCTGGATCTCAATACAAAGTTCTCCCCCTCTCTTGTGGAGATCTATTCGATGTAATCTTCTTTTTGCGGTGTGTTTGTTGAGACCGATGAATTGTGGGTTTATGATCAAGTCTATCTATGAATAATATTTGAATCTTCTCTGGATTCTTTTATGTATGATTAGTTTTCTTTGCAAGTCTCTTCGAATTATCAGTTTGGTTTGGCCTACTAGATTGGTTTTTCTTTCCATGGGAGAAGTGCTTAGCTTTGGGTTCGATCTTGTGGTGTCCTTTCCCAGTGACAGAAGGGGCAGCAAGGCACGTATTGCATCGTTGCCATCGAGGATAACAAGATGGGGTTTATTTCATATTGCATGAATTTATCTCTCTACATCATGTCATCTTGCTTGAAGCATTACTCTGTTTTTAACTTAATACTCTAGATGCATGCTGGATAGCGGGCGATGAGTGGAGTAATAGTAGTAGATGCAGAATCATTTCGGTCTACTTGTCACGGACGTGATGCCTATATACATGATCATGCCTAGATATTCTCATAACTATGCTCAATTCTATCAATTGCTCAACAGTAATTTGTTCACCCACCATAGAATACTTATGCTCTTGAGAGAAGCCACTAGTGAAACCTATGGCCCCCGGGTCTATTCTCATCACATCAATCTCCATCGCTTTAATCTTGCTTTGCTTTTTTACTTTGCCTTTTACTTTTCACTTTGCCTTTTACTTTTCACTTTGCATCTCTATACCAAAAATACCAAAAATATTATCTATCAGATCTCACTCTCATAAGTGACTGTGAAGGGATTGACAACCCCTAATCACGTTGGTTGCGAGTAGCTATCGTTTTTGTGCAGGTACGAGGGGCTTGAGCGTGGCCTCCTACTGGATTGATACCTTGGTTCTCAAATATTGAGGGAAATACTTACGCTACTCTGCTGCATCATCCTTTCCTCTTCGGGGAAATCCAACGCAAGCTCAAGAGGTAGCAAGAAGAATTTCTGGCGCCGTTGCCGGGGAGGTTCGCGCAAGTCAAGATTTGACTCCCGACAACGAGCCATTTATGGCGCCATTGCCGGGGAGTCTACGCAAAAAGTCAACATACCAAGTACCCATCACAATCCCTATCTCTCGCATTACATTAGTTGCCATTTGCCTCTCGTTTTCCTCTTCCCCACTTCACCCTTGCCGTTTTATTCACCCTCTCTTTCTCAATCTCCTTCTCCTTCTCTTTCTCCGTTTGCCTTTTTTTCTCGGTAGACTTTTTGTTTGCCCATGTGTTAGATTGCTTGTTTGTCGCGATGGCTCAAGATACTACCAAATTGTGTGACTTCACCAATACCAATAATAATGATTTCCTTAGCACTCCGATTGCTCCTCTTGCCAATACTGAATCTTGTGAAATCAACACTGCTTTGTTGAATCTTGTTATGAAAGATCAATTCGCCAGCCTTCCTAGTGAAGATGCCGCTACTCATCTGAATAGCTTCGTTGATTTATGTGATATGCAAAAGAAAAAAGATGTCGATAATGATGTCGTTCAATTGAAGCTATTTCCTTTTTCGCTTAGAGATCGTGCTAAAGCTTGGTTTTTGTCTTTGCCTAAAAATAGTATTGATTCTTGGAACAAGTGCAAAGATGCGTTTATCTCTAAGTATTTCCCTCCCGCTAAGATCATCTCTCTTAGAAACGATATTATGAACTTTAAGCAACTTGATCATGAACATGTTGCACAAGCTTGGGAGAGAATGAAATTAATGATACGTAATTGCCCTACTCATGGTTTGAATTTGTGGATGATTATACAAAAATTTTATGCCGGATTGAATTTTGCTTCTAGAAATCTTTTAGATTCGGCTGCGGGAGGCACTTTTATGGAAATCACTTTAGGAGATGCTACTAAACTCCTAGATAATATTATGGTTAATTATTCTCAATGGCATACTGAAAGATCTTCTAATAAAAAAGTGCATGCGATAGAAGAAATCAATGTTTTGAGTGGAAAGATGGATGAACTTATGAAATTATTTGCTACTAAGAGTGTTTCTTCTGATCCTAATGATATGCCTTTGTCTACTTTGATTGAGAATAACAATGAATCTATGGATGTGAATTTTGTTGGTAGCAATAATTTTGGTAACAACGCTTATAGAGGGAATTTTAATCCTAGGCCGTATCCTAGTAATCCTTCTAATAATTATGGGAATTCCTACAACAACTCTTATGGAAATTATAATAAGATGCCCTCTGAATTTGAGAATAGTGTTAAAGATTTTATGAATTCACAAAAGAATTTTAATGCTTTGCTTGAAGAGAAATTGCTTAAAGTTGATGATTTGGCTAGGAATGTTGATAGAATTTCTCCTGAGGTTGATTCTTTAAAGCTTAGATCTATTCCTCCTAAGCATGATATCAATGAGTCTCTCAAAGCCATGAGAATTTCCATTGATGAGTGCAAGGAAAGAACCGCTAGGATGCGTGCTTCCAAAGATGCCTTTATTAAAGCGTGTTCTTCCAATTCCTATGAAAATCAAGATGAATATCTAAAATTTATTGATGTGTCTCCTATTAAATCTTTGTTTTGCAATATGAATCTTGATGAAACTGAATATTATCTTCTTTTACCTAGAAGGCGTTCTAAAAATTCGGAGTATTTAGATTTTTATGATGAAATTGATAAAAGTGTGATTGAAAGAAATAAAAATCTAGATGTTGCTAAACCCACTATATTGGATTTCAAGGAATTTAATTATGAAAGTTGCTCTTTAATTGATTGTATTTCCTTGTTGCAATCCGTGCTAAATTCTCCACATGCTTATAGTCAAAAGAAAGCCTTCACCGAACATATTGTTGATGCCTTGATACAATCTTATGAAGAAAAACTTGAGTTGAAAGTTTCTATCCCTAGAAAACTCTATGATGAGTGGGAACCAAATATTAAAATTAAAATTAAAGATTATGAGTTTTATGCTTTATGTGATTTGGGTGCTAGTGTCTCCACTATCCCCAAAACTCTGTGTGATTTGCTAGATTTCCGCAATTTTGATGATTGCTCTCTAAACTTGCATCTTGCGGATTCTACTATTAATAAACCTATGGGAAGGATTAATGATGTTCTTATTGTTGCAGATAGAAATTATGTGCCCGTAGATTTCATTGTTCTTGATATAGATTGCAATCCTTCTTGCCCTATTATTCTTGGTAGACCTTTCCTTAGAACGGTTGGTGCGATTATTGATATGAAGGAAGGGAATATTAGATTTCAATTTCCATTAAAAAAGGGCATGGAACACTTTCCAAGAAAGAAAATAAAATTGCCATATGAAACTATCATGAGAGCCACTTATGGATTGCCTACCAAAGATGACAATACCTAGATCTATCCTCGCGTTTATGCCTAGCTAGGGGCGTTAAACGATAGCGCTTGTTGGGAGGCAACCCAATTTTATTTTTATTCCTTGATTTTTTCTCCTGTTTAGTAATAAATAAATTATTTAGCCTATGTTTTGGTTGTGTTTTTTTGTGTTTAATTAGTGTTTGTTCCAAGTAGAACCGTTGGGAAGACTTGGGGAAAGTCTTGTTGAACTTGCTGTAAAAAACAGAAACTTTAGCGCTCACAAGAACTGCTGTCATTTTTATTTGGAGAGTGCTATTTAGTTAATTCTTTTTGAAGATGATTAATAGATAAATTCCTCAATTCCAGAAATTTATTTTAAAATTTTTGGGGTTCCAGATATTGCGCTAGCTACAGATTACTATAGACTGTTCTGTTTTTGACAGATTCTGTTTTTCGTGTGTTGTTTGCTTATTTTGATGAATCTATGGTTAGTAAAATAGTTTATAATCCATAGAGAAGTTGTAATACAGTAGGTTTAACACAAATATAAATAAAGAATGAGTTCATTACAGTACCTTGAAGTGGTTTTTTGTTTTCTTTCGCTAACGGAGCTCACGAGTTTTCTACTTTAAGTTTTGTGTTGTGAAGTTTTCAAGTTTTGGGTGAATTCTTGTGATGGATTATGGAACAAGGAGTGGCAAGAGCCTAAGCTTGGGGATTCCCATGGCACCCCCAAGATAATCCAAGGACACCAAAAAGTAAAAGCTTGGGGATGCCCCGGAAGGCATCCCCTCTTTCGTCCACTTCCACCGGTAATTTACTTGGAGCTATATTTTTATTCACCAACATGATATGTGTTTTGCTTGGAGCGTCTTGTATTATTTGTGTCTTTGGTTGTTAGTGTGCCACAATCATCCTTTCTGTACACACCTTTTGAGAGATCCATACATGAATTAAAATTTGATAGAATACTCTATGTGCTTCACTTATATCTTCTTGAGCTAAGTAGTTTTGCTCTATGTGCTTCACTTATATCTTTCGAGGGCTATAATTTTGCTCTGTGTGCTTCACTTAGATTTTTTAGAGCACAGTGGTGGATTTGTTTTAAAGAAACTATTGATCTCTCATGCTTCACTTAAATTATTTTGAGAGTCTTAATAGCATGGTAATTTGCTTAATAATAACATGCTTGGTATTCATGATTTGTGAAACTTTCTTTTGAGTGTGTTGAATACTAAGAAAAGTTGGATGCTTGATAATTGTTTTGAGATATGGTGGTAGTAATATCAAAGTCATGCTAGTAGAGTAATTGTGAATTTGAGAAGTGCTTGAGTTAAAGTTTGCAAGTCCCGTAGCATGCACGTATGGTAAATGTTATGCAACAAATTTTAAACATGAGGTGTTATTTGATTGTCCTCCTTATGAGTGGCGGTCGGGGACGAGCGATGGTCTTTTCCTACCAATCTATCCCCCTAGGAGCATGCGCATAATACTTTGGTTTTTGATGCCTTGTATATTTTTGCAGTAAGTATATGAATTCTTTATGACTAATGTTGAGTCCATGGATTATACGCACTCTCACCCTTCCATCATTGCTAGCCTCTACGGTACCGTGCATTACCCTTTCTCACATCGAGAGTTGGTGCAAACTTCGCCGGTGCATCCAAACCCCATGATATGATACGCTCTTTCACACATAAACCTCCTTATATCTTCCTCAAAACAGCCACCATACCTACCTATTATGGCATTTCCATAGCCATTCCGAGATATATTGCCATGCAACTTTCCACCATCCAGTTTATCATGACACATTCATCATTGTCATATTGCTTAGCATGATCATGTAGTTGACATAGTATTTGTGGCAAAGCCACCGTTCATAATTTTTTCATACTTGTCACTCTTGATTCATTGCATATCCCGGTACACCGCCGGAGGCATCCATATAGAGTCATACTTTGTTCTAGTATCGAGTTGTATCATTGAGTTGTAAATAAATAGAAGTGTGATGATCATCATTCAATAGAGCATTGTCCCAAAAAAAGGCCATAGAAAAAAAGGCCCAAAAAAGAAAATAAATAAAAAGGGGCAATGCTACTATTCCTTTTTTTCACAATTGTGCTTCAAAGTAGCACCATGTTCCTCATATAGAGAGTCTCTTGAGTTATCACTTTCATATACTAGTGGGAATTTTCATTATAGAACTTGGCTTGTATATTCCAACAATGGGCCTCCTCAAGTGCCCTAGGTCTTCGTGAGCAAGCAAGTTGGATGCACACCCACTTAGTTTATTTTGTTGAGCTTTCATACATTTATAGCTCTAGTGCATCCGTTGCATGGCAATCCCTACTCCTTGCATTAACATCAATCGATGGGCATCTCCATAGCCCATTGATTAGCCTCGTTGATGTGAGACTTTCTTCTTTTTGTCTTCTCCACATAACCCCCAACATTATATTCTATTCCACCCATAGTGCTATATCCATGGCTCACGCTCAAGTATTGCGTGAAAGTTTATGAGTTTGAAATTATTAAGGTATGAAACAATTGCTTGGCTTGTCATCGGGGTTGTGCATGATGAGAGCATTCTTGTGTGACGAAAATGGAGCATGACTAAACTATATGATTTTGTAGGGATGAACTTTCTTTGGCCATGTTACTTTAAGAAAACATAATTGCTTTGTTGGTTTGCTTGAAGTATTATTATTCTCTATGTCAATATGAACTTTTGTCTTGAATCTTCCTAATCTGAATATTCATACCACAATTAAGAAGATTTGCATTGAAATTATGCCAAGTAGCACTCCGCATCAAAAATTCTCTTTTTATCATTTACCTACTCGAGGACGAGCAGGAATTAAGCTTGGGGATGCCTGATACGTCTCCAACGTATCTATAATTTTTGATTACTCCATGCTGTATTATCTACTGTTTTGGACTATATTGGGCTTTATTTTCCACTTTTATATTATTTTTGGGACTAACCTATTAACCGGAGGCCCAGCCCAGAATTGCTGTTTTTTGCGCCCACCCCCCTAGGGCGCGCCCCCTGCCTCGTGGGCCCCTCGGTGCTCCACCGACGTACTTCTTCCTCCTATATATACCTACGTACCCCCAAACGATCAGAATAGGAGCCAAAAACCTAATTCCACTGCCACAACTTTCTGCATCCACGAGATCCCATCTTGGGGCCTGTTCCGGAGCTCCGCCGGAGAGGGCCGTCATCACGGAGGGCTTCTACATCATCATAGCACCTCCGATGAAGTGTGAGTAGTTTACCTCAGACCTTCGGGTCCATAGTTAGTAGCTAGATGGCTTCTTCTCTCTTTCTGGATCTCAATACAAAGTTCTCCCCCTCTCTTGGTGAGATCTATTCGATGTAATCTTATTTTTGTGGTGTGTTTGTTGAGACCGATGAATTGTGGGTTTATGATCAAGTCTATCTATGAATAATATTTGAATCTTCTCTGAATTATTTTATGTATGATTAATTATCTTTGCAAGACTCTTCGAATTATCAGTTTGGTTTGGCCTACTAGATTGGTTTTTCTTGCAATGGGAGAAGTGCTTAGCTTTGGGTTTGATCTTGCGGTGTCCTTTCCCAGTGACAGAAGGGGCAGCAAGGCACATATTGCATCGTTGCCATCGAGGATAACAAGATGGGGTTTATTTCATATTGCATGAATTTATCTCTCCACATCATGTCATCTTGCTTAAAGCGTTGCTCTGTTTTTAACTTAATACTCTAGATGCATGCTGGATAGCGATCGATGAGTGGAGTAATAGTAGTAGATGCAGAATCGTTTCGGTCTACTTGTCACGGACGTGATGCCTATATACATGATCATGCCTAGATATTCTCATAACTATGCTCAATTCTGTCAATTGCTCAACAGTAATTTGTTCACCCACCGTAGAATACTTATGCTCTTGAGAGAAGCCACTAGTGAAACCTATGGCCCCCGGGTCTATTCTCATCATATCAATCTCCATTGCTTTAATCTTGCTTTGCTTTTTACTTTGCCTTTTACTTTTCACTTTGCATCTCTATACCAAAAATATTATATCTATCAGATCTCACTCTCATAAGTGACCGTGAAGGGATTGACAACCCTTAATCGTGTTGGTTGCGAGTAGCTATCGTTTTGTGCAGGTACGAGGGACTTGAGCCTGGCCTCCTACTGGATTGATACCTTGGTTCTCAAAAACTGAGGGAAATACTTACGCTACTCTACTGCATCATCCTTTCCTCTTCGGGGAAATCCAATGCAAGCTCAAGAGGTAGCAATGATGATGGCGACGGATTCCCCTCTTCGGAGCCCCGAACGGACTCCAGATCAGCCCTTCCGAGAGAGATTAGGGCTTGGTGGCGGCTCCGTATCGTAAAATGCGATGAATCCTTCTCTCTGATTTTTTTCTCCCCGAACATGAATATATGGAGTTGGAGTTGAGGTCGGTGGAGCACCAGGGGGCCCACGGGGCATGGGGCGCGCCCAGGGGGGTAGGCGCGCCCCCACCCTCGTGGACAGGGTGTGGGCCCCTGGCCTTGATTCTTTCGCCAGTATTTTTATATATTCCAAAAATATTCTCCATTGATTTTCAGGTCATTCCAAGAACTTTTATTTCTGCACAAAAGTAACACCATGGCAATTCTGCTGAAAACAGCGTCATTCCGGGTTAGTTCCATTCAAATCATGCAAGTTAGAGTCCAAAACAAGGGCATAAGTGTTTGGAGAAGTAGATACGTTGGAGACGTATCAACGGGCGCCCGACCAGGCGAGGGTCAAGCGGCGCAGATGGGCGCCGGCGCCGTGCGACGACCGGGGTTGCAGCGAGGCCAGCCAAGAACGGCTCCGGTGAGGCCGACCGAGTGGCGTACTACAACAAAGGACGACCGGGGGTCGCGCAAGGGAGCGGGCTGCAGGCCGCGGCGGCGTGGGCGCAGTAGTAGAGTAGTGGTAACGGGGCGCGCGGTCAGAGCGGCAGGGGCGCATGTGAAGCAACAGCGCAGCCGCGGCAGGCGAGCAGCGACGGAGGAAGCAGCAGGCGAGTGAGGCCGCGTCGGGGGCACGCGCGCGTGAGCTACGGTCGGCATAGGCGAGCAAGGGCGTGCGCAGGGCGGCTCGAGCGGCAGTAGCAGGACTGCGCACAGAGACGGGAGCGGTCGAGCAAGCAGCGGGACGGCGCCGCAAGCGCGAGCGAGCAGTGGCTCGCGACGAGTGCAGGCATGCATGAGTGCACGCTGGGGGCGAGCACAGGGGGGTCGCGGGGAAGTGCGCGAGTAGCATGGATGTCGAGCGGGGCGGGCACGAGCGACGTGGGGGCCGCAACCAAGGGTGTGGCCGAGCGGCAATGGGCACGGGCTCGCAAGGGGCCGAGGCTAAGCGGGCGGCGTGCGCACGCACCAGCGGGGCGCGGGGAAGAGGAGAAGGAGGGAGCCCTCATGAGGTAGTTGTAGGGCAATGACAGCGAGGCTTGGAGAGGAGGACGGAGACGATGATGTTGACGAAGACGGGTAGGCAGTCCGGCGGGGAGGTCCGGCGAGGTCCTTCCAGCGGACGGCGACGGTGCAGTCTAGCGGCATCGGGGGCGGTCGGCGTGGTTCGTTCCCCCGATCCAGATCTGGATCGGGGAGGGGGTCGTGGGGAGCGAGTGGGGGATGGGTGCGGTAGTGGCTAGGGTTCGGTTGCTCGGGGGGATAAGGTGGGATGGGGTGGGCCTCCTGATGGCCTGGATGGCCAGTTGGGCCATTCGGCCCAGGGAGAGGGGGGGCTCAAGTGTGTTTTTATTTCTTTCCCTACCTTTTTATTTGTTTTGTCTTTTCTTTTTATTTATTTTCTTTCTTTATCGTTTTCTCTAATTTTCAATATACTTTAGTTTTAGTAAAATACCAAAGTTGTACCTAATTTGGTATATATTTTTCTTCACATTTCGAACATTTTAGTTCTAGTGTTTGAAAACTTTTTGTTGTTTGCCATACTTTGAATTTGAATCGGTTTTTGAACTAATGCGAGATTAGCGACAGTAACGGAGGTGACATGGCATCATTAGCATAGGTTCACTGTAGCATAATTGTCCGGGCGTTACACCAGCCTTTTTATGTAAACTTGCCACTGTTGGGCCGTGCCATGTGTCAAGTTTCATAGGCTCATCTCGTCCATTGGATGAATGACACCTATCATAACTTAGAGCTGACATGTGGTTCCTTTGCCCAATGCGAATTTTACACGTGGAAATCGCCATTGGTCTGGGCTGTAACGGGTTACCGGATCTAAACCCAGCACCCGATAGCTTAACAGCGACCCATTATGGTGGATGTCACGTGTCGGTTACCCTTGACGGAAACACTTCCATGACGCGCCATTTATCGTCATGGAAGTGGACATTTCCGTGATGATAATTTGAGTATTGTCATGGAACACTTCTACGATAGCACAGGTATGACTATATTGATTCTGTCATAAAATCGTCACAGATGTACATGCATGATAGAAAACATGACCTACTATGACAAACATGTATCATTACATAAGTGTTTTTTGGTAGTGGTAAACACATGAATAAAAATATACTACGTTAGTGGTGAAGGTGTTTGAGTAGTAAAGTGTCCTCTAGGACTCCGGAGTCATCACTACTAATATGACATGCACAACAAGTGTGGAGCAAACACTCTCTATCGTATCCTCTATGCACTCTTCATATGCATAAGTGGGTGGTTCCTAGTACAAAGTAGGTTTTACTCTAACATGGACTTCATGCCACATACGCCACCAACTGTAGCTTCCCCACACCGGTTATCACATAGTCAATTAAGGGTTTCACCGTGGACACAACCAGATATGGGTTTACCTGAACTCCCCTATCAACTTGCAAACACTAGGAATTGAGATTTTACTGTCACCTCAAATTCCCTCATCATCCTAACCCATACAGTGACAGTAGTTCCTCTATGGCCAATCACGGAAATAGTGCGAGCGAGGCCTCCTCTCAACAGTCGTGAGAATACTAACTTGAACATGAACAAAAGCATATTGGATCGCTTGGAATCATAACAATTCTAATAGTAAAGTACTTCATCCATATCCTTGAGAACAAGTACTACTACTACTACTCAAACAAGTTAATGACATACATAAAGGAGAGGGTCAAGATACAAGCGAGCATCGAGCTGATGAAGGGAGGAGGCATGGTGGTGATGACGGTGATGGCGACATTGGTGATGGTGGTGATGGAGATGGCGTCGCCGGCACGATGGAGAAGGCACCGACCCAAAGGCCGGTGCTCGCGTGGTGGAGCCTCCTCTGCTTCCCTTGATCTTGTCCCTCTTCTATTTGTTGGGGATCATAGTAATAATTCAAAATTTTACTACGTGTCACCAAGATAAATCTGGACTATAAACAAGAGAGAGGGAGTGCATCTTCATACCCTTGAAGGTCGCTAAGCGGAAGCGTTACAAGAACGCAGTTGATGGAGTCATACTCGCGGCGATTCAAATCGCGAAAGATCCGATCCAAGCGCCGAACGGACGGTGCCTCTGCATTCAACACACGTACAGCTCGGGGACGTATCCTCCTTCTTGATCCAGCAAGGGGAGAGGAGAAGTTGAGGGAGAACTCTGGCAGCACGACGGCGTGGTGGTGGTGGAGCTCGTGGTTCTCCAGCAGGGCTTCGCCAAGCACTACGGAGGAGGAGGGGTGTTGGAGGAGGGAGGGGCTGCGCCAAGGGAAGGGGTGCGGCTACCCTCCCACCCCCCATTATTTATAGGGGGAAGGGAAGAGGGGGTCGTCCCCCTTAGATGCATCTAGAGGGGGCGGCGGCCAGGAGGGGGAGACTTGCCCCCAAGCAAGGTGGGAGGAGCCCCCTCCCCTAGGGTTTCCAACCCTAGGCGCCTTGGGCCCTTGGGGGGCACACCAGCCCACTAGGGGGCTGGTTCCCTCCCATATTCAGCCCATTAAGTCCTCTGGGGCAGGTGGCCCCGCCAGGTGGACCCCCGGACACCTTTCGGTGGTCCCGGTACAATACTGATAACCCCCGAAACCATTCCGGCGACTAAAACTGGACTTCCCATATATAAATCTTCACCTCCGGACCATTTCAAAACTCCTCATGATGTCCGAGATCTCATCCGGGACTCCGAACAACCTTAGGTAACCACATACAATTTCCCATAACAACTCTGGCGTCACCGAACCTTAAGTGTGTAGACCCTACGGGTTCGAGAACCATGCAGACATGACCGAGAAATCTCTCCGGCCAATAACCAACAACGGGATCTGGATACCCATGTTCGCTCCCACATGTTCCACGATGATCTCACCGGATGAACCATGATGTCGGGGATTCAATCAATCATGTATACAATTCCCTTTTTTTCATCGGTATGTTACTTTCCCGAGATTTGATCGTCAGTATCCCCATACCTCGTTCAATCTCGTTACCGGCAAGTCTCTTTACTCGTTCCGTAACGCATGACCCCATGGCTAACTCCTTAGTCACATTGAGCTCGTTATGTGATACGTCTCCAACGTATCTATAATTTTTTATTGTTCCATGCTATTATATTATCAACCTTGGATGTTTTATATGCTATTTTATATGATTTTTGGGACTAACCTATTAACCCAGGGCCCAGTGCCAGTTTCTGTTTTTCCTTGTTTTAGAGTATCGCAGAAAAGGAAAATCAAACGGAGTCCAATTGACCTGAAACTTCACGGAACTTATTTTTGGACTAGAAGAAACCCAGAAGACTTGGAGTGCACGTCAGGGGATCAACGAGGAGGCCACGAGGCAGGGGCACGCTCGTGGGCCCCTCGTGGCCCTCCACCCACGTGGGCCCCTCGTGGCCCCCTTGACGTACTTCTTCCGCCTATATATCTCCATATACCCTAAAACCATCGGGGAGCACAATAGATCGGGAGTTCCACCGCCAGAAGCCTCCGTAGCCACCGAAAGCCAATCTAGACCCGTTCCGGCACCCTGCCGGAGGGGGCAATCCCTCTCCGGTGGCCATCTTCATCATCCCGGTGCTCTCCATGACGAGGAGGGAGTAGTTCTCCCCTCGGGGCTGAGGGTATGTACCAGTAGCTATGTGTTTGATCTCTCTCTCTCTCGTGTTCTTGAGGTGGTACGATCTTGATGTATCGCGAGCTTTGCTATTATAGTTGGATCTTATGATGTTTCTCCTCCTCTACTCTCTTGTAATGGATTGAGTTTCCCCTTTGAAGTTATCTTATCGGACTGAGTCTTTGGAGATTTGAGAACACTTGATGTATGTCTTGCCGTGCGTATCTGTGGTGACAATGGGATATCACGTGATTCACTTGATGTATGTTTTGGTGATCAACTTGCGGGTTCCGCCCATGAACCTATGCATAGGGGTTGGCACACATTTTCATCGTGATTCTCCGGTAGAAACTTTGGGGCACTCTTTGAGGTTCTATGTGTTGGTTGAATAGATGAATCTGAGATTGTGTGATGCATATCGTATAATCATACCCATGGATACTTGAGGTGACATTGGAGTATCTAGGTGACATTAGAGTTTTGGTTGATTTGTGTCTTAAGGTGTTATTCTAGTACGAACTCTAGGGTTGTTTGTGACACTTATAGGAATAGCCCAACAGATTGATTGGAAAGAATAACTTTGAGGTGGTTCCGTACCCTACCATAATCTCTTCGTTTGTTCTCCGCTATTAGTGACTTTGGAGTGACTCTTTGTTGCATGTTGAGGGATAGTTATGTGATCCAATTATGTTATTATTGTTGAGAGAACTTGCACTAGTGAAAGTATGAACCCTAGGCCTTGTTTCAACGCATTGCAATACCGTTTGTGCTCACTTTTATCATTAGTTACCTTGCTATTTTTCATATTTCCAGATTACAAAAACCTTTATCTACCATCCATATACCACTTGTATCACCATCTCTTCGCCGAACTAGTGCACCTATACAATTTACCCTTGTATTGGGTGTGTTGGGGACACAAGAGACTCTCTGTTATTTGGTTGCAGGGTTGTTTGAGAGAGACCATCTTCATCCTATGCCTCCTACGGATTGATAAACCTTAGGTCATCCACTTGAGGGAAATTTGCTACTGTCCTACAAACCTCTGCACTTGGAGGCCCAACAACGTCTATAAGAAGAAGGTTGTGTAGTAGACATCAAGCTCTTTTCTGGCGCCGTTGCCGGGGAGGTGAGTGCTTGAAGGTATATCTTTAGATCTTGCAATTGAATCTTTTTGTTTCTTGTTTTAGCACTAGTTCAGTTTATAAAAGAAAACTATAAAAAATGGAATTGAGTTTACCTCATATGCTTCATCTTTTTAATATCTTCCGTGAGTATGATGGAAAGGAAAATTGTGCTCAAATACTAGAAGAAGAATTACATAGAATGCTTGGCGTAAAATATGTGAATGATGAGCATGATTGCAATGTTGTTAGTACAAATTCTTTGAATATCCATGATACTAATGATGATTTCACTAGTTATGATCAAAATGTCTCCTATAAACATGTCAATTTTTGTGGAGTGCATTGGGTTTGCAAGTACACACCAAATAGGGAAGATAGATATTGCAAGAGGCATAAGCACTTAGAAACTAAATTGTTGCAAGAAAGGCTAGATGATTGTGCTGAAAATTTAAATTTTCTTTGTCGTACTTGTGGCCTTTGCAATGAAAGTGGTCATTTAGCTATCCGATGCAAATTGTTTCATGATCTAATCGTGTCCAAAAATTGTGATGAGTTGATTTCCCTTGCACATTATAATGAACTTAGCTTGCTTATGGGTTGCGAAGAAACAAAACATATAACTGGGCATCTTCCAGAATTTGCCCGTTATAAACTTCTTGGTTTTGATCTAGAGGAAATTTATATGTATTGTGCGGTGAATTGTAGTGAAAATCCTTATATTGCCAACTACATAAAGAAAAGAAAACAAATAGAAGATGAAGAGAATACTAATGAAAGGGAAGAGATTTCCCAATACCCACCTATTATTTCTTATGATGAATCAGGTAACGAGGAGGAGCCTCCTATTCCACCAATCTCATTAATAAGAAGGTCCAAAAAGAGGATTGAATCCACACATGATGTGGTGAAGAAGAAGAAAAGAAAAAGGAAGAGAGGTAAAAAGATTTCTCTCCCAAATAATGCTGCTCCTATTACCATTGTGCCTCATGAAAATATAATTGTGGAACATAATGATACTTCTTATGATCTTGAAAATCTTTTTGGCACTTGCTTGGAAGAATATGATAATTGCTATACTATTGGTGCTATCCATACTATTGATGATGAAAGTGATTATGCTTATGATATGAAAAGGCCCAAGCTTGGGGATGCTATGTTTGATGAAGATGATGTCTTTGAGAATATATTTCCTGCAATTAATGTTTGCCCCAAGCTTGGGGATGCTACGCTTAATGAAGATGATATTTTTAGTCTCCCAAGTTTTGATATGCAAATTTATAATGATGATAGCATGCCTTCTACTTATGATAATTATTGTGATGATACATATGCTATAAAAAGTAGTGATGATTATATTTATAAAACTTGTCATGATTATGATTACCCTTTTTCTGAACATTACTCTTTTAATGTGTAAACAATTTATAGTATTCAAGTCTCTTATGATACTCCCACTATTATTCATGAGAAGAATTTTGCTTGTGTGGAGAGTAATAAAATTTCTATGCTTGTAGATCATGAAAAGAATGCTTTATGTGATGGTTATATTGTTGAATTCATTCATGATTCTACTGAAAATTATTATGAGGGAGGAATATATGCTTGTAGGAATTGTAATAATACCAAGTTTCCTCTCTATGTGCTTAAAGTTTTGAAGTTATGCTTGTTCTACCTTCCTATGCAAGATGATTCTTGTTCCCACAAGTTGTTTGCTCACAAAATCCCTATGCATAGGAAGTGGGTTAGACTTAAATGTGCTTGTCATACGCTTCATGATGCTCTCTTTATGTTTCAATTCTTATCTTTTATGTGAGCATCATTGAAATCATCATGCCCAGCTAGGGGCGTTAAACGATAGCGCTTGTTGGGAGGCAACCCAACTTTATTTTTGTTCCTTACTTTTTGCTCCTGTTTAGTAATAAATAATTCATCTAGCCTTTGTTTAGATGTGGTTTTATGTGTTTAATTAGTGTTTGTGCCAAGTAGAACCTTTGGGAAGACTTGGGTGAAGTCTTTATGATCACGCTGTAAAAAAACAGAAACTTTAGCGCTCACGAGAATTGCTGCCATTTTTATTTGGAGAGTGATATTTAGTTAATTATTTTTTCAGATGATTAATAGATAAATTCCTCAGGTCCAGCAATTTATTTTAGAATTTTTGGGATTCCATAAGTATACGTTTGATCCAGATTACTACAGACTGTTCTATTTTTGACAGATTCTGTTTTCGATGTGTTATTTGCTTATTTTGATGAATCTATGAGTAGTATCGGAGGGTATGAACCATAGATAAGTTGGAATACAGTAGATATTACACCAATATGAATTTATAATAAGTTCACAACAGTACCTAAGTGGTTATTTATTTTCTTATACTAACAGAGCTTACGAGTTTTCTGTTAAGTTTTGTGTTGTGAAGTTTTCAAGATTTGGGTAAAGATTCGATGGACTATGGAATAAGGAGTGGCAATAGCCTAAGCTTGGGGATTCCCAAGGCACCCCAAGGTAATATTCAAGGACAACCAAAAGCCTAAGCTTGGGGATGCCCCGGAAGGCATCCCCTCTTTCGTCTTCGTTCATCGGTAACTTTACTTGGAGCTATATTTTTATTCGCTACATGATATGTGTTTTGCTTGGAGCGTCATTTTATTTTCTTTTGTTTTGCTTGATGTTTGAATAAAATACCAAGATCTGAAATTATTAAATGTTAGAGAGTCTTCACATAGTTTCATAATTATTCGACTACTCGTTGATCTTCACTTATATCTTTTGGAGTAGTTTGTCATTTGCTCTAGTGCTTCACTTATATCTTTTTAGAGCACGGTGGTGGTTTTATTTTATAGAAATAGATGAACTCTCATACTTCACTTATATTATTTTGAGAGTCCTAAACAGCATGGTAATTTGCTTTGGTTATGAATTTAGTCCTAATATGATGGGCATCCAAGAGGGATATAATAAAAACTTACATATAAAGTGCATTGAATACTATGAGAAGTTTGATACTTGATGATTGTTTTGAGATATGAAGATGGTGATATTAGAGTATTGCTAGTTGAGTAGTTGTGAATTTGAGAAATACTTGAGTTTAAGTTTGTGATTCCCGTAGCATGCACGTATGGTGAACCGTTATGTGATGAAGTCGGAGCATGATTTATTTATTGATTGTATTCCTTATGAGTGGCGGTCGGGGACGAGCGATGGTCTTTTCCTACCAATCTATCCCCCTAGGAGCATGCGCGTAGTACTTTGTTTCGATAACTAATAGATTTTTGCAATAAGTATGTGAGTTCTTTATGACTAATGTTGAGTCCATGGATTATACGCACTCTCACCCTTCCACCATTGCTAGCCTCTCTAGTACCGCGCAACTTTCACCGGTACCTCAAACCCACCATATACCTTCCTCAAAACAGCAACCATACCTACCTATTATGGCATTTCCATATCCATTCCGAGATATATTGCCATGCAACTCTCCACCATTCCGTTTATCATGACACGCTTCATCATTGTCATATTGCTTTGCATGATCATGTAGTTGACATCGTATTTGTGGCAAAGCCACTATTCATAATTCTTCCATACATGTCACTCTTGCGTCATTGCACATCCCAGTACAACGTCGGAGGCATTCATATAGAGTCATATTTTGTTCTAAGTATCGAGTTGTAATTCTTGAGTTGTAAGTAAATAAAAGTGTGATGATCATCATTATTAGAGCATTGTCCTAGTGAGGAAAGGATGATGGAGGCTATGATTCCCCCACAAGTCGATATGAGACTCCGGACGAAAAAAAAGAGGCCAAAGAAGCCCCAAAAAAGAGGCCATAAAAAAGAGAAGGCCCAAATAAAAAAATAAAAAAATGAGAGAAAAAGAGAGAAGGGGCAATGCTACTATCCTTTTACCACACTTGTGCTTCAAAGTAGCACCATGATCTTCATGATAGAGAGTCTCCTATGTTGTCACTTTCATATACTAGTGGGAGTCTTTCATTATAGAACTTGTCTTGTATATTCCAATGTTGGGCTTCCTCAAGATGCCCTAGGTCTTCGTGAGCAAGCGAGTTGGATGCACACCCACTTAGTTTCTTTTGTTGAGCTTTCATACACTTATAGCCCTAGTGCATCCGTTGCATGGCAATCCCTACTCACTCACATTGGTATCTATTGATGGGCATCTCCATAGCCCGTTGATATACCTAGTTGATGTGAGACTATCTTCTCCTTTTTGTCTTCTCCACAACCACCATTCTATTCCACCTACAGTGCTATATCCATGGCTCACGCTCATGTATTGCGTGAATATTGAAAAAGTTTGAGAACATCAAAAGTATGAAACAATTGCTTGGCTTGTCATCGGGGTTGTGCATGATTTAAATATTTTGTGTGGTGAAGATAGAGCATAGCCAGACTATATGATTTTGTAGGGATGGCTTTCTTTGGCCATGCTATTTTGAGAAGACATGATTGCTTTGTTAGTATGCTTGAAGTATTATAATTTTTATGTCAATGTTAAACTTTTGTCTTGAATCTTATGGATCTGAATGTTCTTGCCACAATAAAGAGAATAAATATGTTAGGTAGCATTCCACATCAAAAATTCTGTTTTTATCATTTACCTACTCGAGGACGAGAAGGAATTAAGCTTGGGGATGCTGATACGTCTCCAACGTATCTATAATTTTTTATTGTTCCATGCTATTATATTATCAACCTTGTGTCAGGACTCCGATTCCAAGTCACATCGATCTAGCCGGTAACACCTCATATCACATTGCGGCCTCACGCACGGTATCCCCACGGGTGTCGCCTTACCATGGCCCGGGACCGTTTGCGCCTTTTGGCTCACGTATATGATAGTGTCGCTAGCATCCATATGATAGAGAACCCGGGCCTACATGGCTAGTCGTGAACCCAAAGCGGCACAGACCTATGGAGACAGGCATACATGAATCACATCGAGCATGTCGGTCATCAGCGAGTGAATACGGGCTGTACCACTAGGCTACCAGGACTCCGGGGAACCCGAGCTGTAGCAGTCTAGGCAGGACTCCGGATGTCACCGCGTGACATTTCCCCGAAGGGACAGACATAGGAACGAAGTGAAACACATGCCGGCCAGTCAAGTGTCCTGAGCAGTAGTGCTGGGCTAGCAGGACTCCGGTGAACTGGGCTGTAGCGGACTACTATGGCTCGAGGAGCACTAGACTACATTTCCCCATAAGAAAGGCTGCCAAGGATAAACAACTAGATTGTCGGATCCCACACATACCAAGCATTTCAATCATACACACAATATGCTCGATATGTGCAAATACAACATGGCATCACAACAAAACTCTACAACTCAAGTACTTTATTTTAAAGGCTCCAGAGAGCCATACATAACATGTTCATACAGGTAGGAGTCACATGACCCGACACTCAAGTCATACAAGCATACAAGCACATGCGGAAGCAAATAGTCTGAGTACAGACACTAAAAAGAAAGAAGGCCTCTCGAAGCCTGTCTATCTACATAGGCCCCTCCATGGCCAGGATCACCACCTGGGTGGCAAGTCACTCATCGACGTCGAGATCTACATAAAACCCATCGGAGGGGGCGGTGTTGTCGTCTGGAAACAGTAATTAAACAAACATGAGTACAAAGGTACTCAGCAAGTCTTACAACAGAACCTACTATACATGCTCATTCTCAAGAAGGTGGTGGAGTTATTGCAGCAAGCCAGCTTTGACTCTTGGCTAAGCTATCCTACGGGACACCACTAGTAAAATAGTTTTCGCACACGAGTCCACTAATCACCAACACAATACTCCACCGGGGATCCTCCCTCGTCATCCTACGAGAGAGCCATCCTCGATACTCACACTTATCTTGAGTCTTTTAGTAGTAACCATTAACTTGTCTATGAACTGTATAGGCAACCAAGTAGTCCTTTACCGCCGACGCGGCTATTCGAATAGATGATGTTAACCCTGCAGGGGTGTACTCCTTCATACACGCTCTCACCACTTACCGTCGTTTACACGACATGTACTCAGCAACCTTCAAGCGGAAGCCCAACGAGGGTGTTGGCCACGGCCTACCTAAACACTCAAGTCTCTAGTCCAGGTTTATCGCCTATCCAGGTTCCATCCGCAGGGAGTCCGGCCGAGGTTTCCACATACGGCCCCGAACGATGTGAACAGGGTTCCCGAGACACCAAACGGGCGACTCAGTACACCGTGCCATGGTGTATCTACCGCATCATAGCCCACCCCTAGGGTCAGCACTACGCACGGCCGCCAACACATAACCTACAAACACCAGAAACTATTTGCAACTCCTAGACAGAGTACTAGGGTGATTAAGAAACTGAGAGGGTCAATTAAGGATCCCAATGCATGGTAGTAGCTGATTCTTAAAATCACACATACAAATCTCAGTTCTTAGGGAGGGCCTCAATGAAACAACCCACCATGTACTCCTACATGGCCTCTCATCGATACCTTTACCAAATCATGTTCAACACATCACTCACATTACCGACATAATCATTTCACTCTAGCCCATCACCTAGATGAACCAGACCTGACACAACTGTAAGCATAGCAGGCATAGCAGGGTAAGAAACACAAGCATGGCTCAATCAACTCCTACACATGCTAGTGGGTTTCATCTAGTTACTGTGGCAATGACAGGTCATGCAGAGGATAAGGGTTCAACTACCGCAGCACACAGCAGTTTGAAACATTGTTGTCTTAATGCAGTAAATGAGAGCAGAGGCGAGAACATGGGATTGTATCGATATGATCAATGGGGCTGCTTGCCTGATGGAGTGATAGTAGGGTACTGCCCTTCAGTTGGATACTCGAAGATATCCTCGGAGGCAGAACCTACCGCGAAGGACACACAGAACATAATCAACACATGACAATATGCAGCAATATGATGCATGCTATGACATGGAAAAATGATGTGTCCTGCCTAATGCAATGTGAAACAAGTTGAAATGGGTCCATTTGAACCAAAGATTCAAATGGAAGTTAAAGTTCTTATGCATAATAAGTGTGTTAGCTTGTTTCACCTAAAAAGCAAGGTTAAAGTGGTTTGTCATGCATGAGACCATTACAGATGGATAGATTGAATTTTTCTGATCATTTTTCATATATAATTTGTTTGATTTGGAGCTATGGTTGATTTTCTATGATTTTTAGAAGTTTTGGCTATTTTCTGGAATTTCCTATATAAAAATAAATCCAGAAAATGAATAATTGCGTTAGCACTGCGTCACTGTGATGTCAGAGAGTCAAAGGCACCAGGGCCAGTCAAACCTGACTGGTGGGCCCCGTCTGTCAGTGTCTCAGCTAACTAACAGGATTAAGTTAATACTAACTAACTGTTAGTGGGGCCTGGGCCCACATGTCAATGACCTAAACTAATTATAATTAGTTAGCACTAATCCTAAACTAATTAACAGGCCGGCCCCACCTGTCATAGGCTTAGGGGGGAGTCAACCTGGGCCCACATGGGTCAGGCGTGGTCAACTCGCCGGTCAGCGGGTCAAAGCCTGCCGGCGTTTAGCCGCCGGCGAGGCCAGACGCGGCGGCACGCTGCGGGATTTGCCCACAGGGCATCATTTGTTGCGCGGAGAGCAGCTATAGGCAGCTGGTGCTCGCCCGCATCCAGCCGTGGTGATGGCTTGGCCGGGGAGTGGCTGGAGCATCGCTGGCGATGAGCTTGGCGGAGGCCGAAGCTCGGGTCGGCTCGTGCGCGTGGCTGCAGTGGCCTAGGCGGCGTGGCGCTTGCACCTACAACATCTACGCGATGCAGTGAGTGTGACGGGCACAAGCCCGTGACTAAAAGGTCACCGGAGCATCGCCGACAACGTGGTCAGGCGGCGGTGCGTTCGGACGGAAAAGGCACGGCGGCTACAAAGCTCTAGCGACGAAGCGGAGAGAAGGGGGAGGAGCAGTAGCTCAATGGGAAGCCGCAGAGAAGGTCAGCGTGCTCAGGGAAGGCTTGGTGCGGTCGGAACGACGACGGGGATCTCGGCGGCCTGAGGTTGAATACGATAGCGGCGGGGACGATGCAGGGGCTACGGCGTCGTGCGGCTTGGCTAGTCGACGTAGTCGACAACGGCGAACTGTCCGGACACAATGAGAGGGTGCAGGGACGGCGTTGGACGTGGCTGCGGCGAGCGGCAGCGACGGTGACGTCTCGGGCGACGTCGGGGAGGGCGAGAGAGAGGAACCAGAGGGAAGAGCGAATGTCTGCGAGGTCGGGGAGAGAGAGGGGGTCGTCCCACGTCGACAGCTCGACGAGGGGAGCGGCAAGGCGGCGGGCAGCTGCATGGCATGCATGCTGTGCTCGCCGTTGAGCAGCTGCTTGCCTGCCTGGCCAAGCCAAGCAGCTCGCTGGAGCGTTGGCTGGGCTGGGCCGGCAGGTGGGCCTGCTGGGGGGCGCCAGGTAAGCTTTCTCTTTCTCTCTTTTCCTGTTTGTTTTCTTTTTCTATTTTTTTGTAACTTTAGGGCTTTATTAAAAATACTTAGGCACTTACTAAAATCCTGAAAATAATTGTGGGCTCTGTTGGGATTATTCCTAATAGTCCTCACTCAACTCCAGAATTATTTGGGCATTTAAAATATTTTATAGCATTTAAATGCCCAAATTCAAATACTTATGATTTAATTCAAAGAATCCAGAATGTCCTAGAAAAGAGTGCACCATTTTTGCCAGGGGTTTTGACCCAATCCAGAAATGATGAACATTTTGTGAAGGGCATTTTGGGTTCATTGAAAATAATTTTAGTAAACCCTAGTTGTTTCCAGGGGGGTTGCTGGGGGTTCTGTCATCCCCATTTCAAGTTTCTGTAAAAGTAGACATGATGCAACACTCTAATGCATGAACTAGCTAGGGTGTGACACCTTGGATGTTTTATATGCATTTATATGCTATTTTATATGATTTTTGGGACTAACCTATTAACCCAGAGCCCAGCGCCAGTTTCTCTGTTTTCCTTGTTTAGAGTATCGTAGAAAAGGAAAATCAAACGGAGTCCAATTGACCTAAAACTTCACGGAACTTATTTTTGGACCAGAAGAAACACAGAAGACTTGGAGTGCACGTCAGGGGATCAACGAGGAGGCCACGAGGCAAGGGGCGTGCCCACCCCCCTGGGCGCGCCCTCCACCCTTGTGGGCCCCTCGTGCCCCCCCCCCCTAACGTACTTCTTCCACCTATATATCTCCATATACCCTAAAACCATTCGGGAGCACAATAGATCGGGAATTCTGCCGCCAGAAGCCTCCGTAGCCACCGAAAGCCAATCTAGACCCATTCCGGCACCCTCTCGGAGGGGGCAATCCCTCTCCGGTGGCCATCTTCATCATCCCGGTGCTCTCCATGATGAGGAGGGAGTAGTTCTCCCCTCGGGGCTGAGGGTATGTACCAGTAGCTATGTGTTTGATCTCTCTCTCATGTTCTTGAGGTGGTACGATCTTGATGTATCGCGAGCTTTGCTATTATAGTTGGATCTTATGATGTTTCTCCCCCTCTACTCTCTTGTAATGGATTGAGTTTCCCCTTTGAAGTTATCTTATCGGATTGAGTCTTTAAAGATTTGAGAACACTTGATGTATGTCTTGCCATGCGTATCTGTGGTGATAATGGGATATCACGTGATTCACTTGATGTGTGTTTTGGTGATCAACTTGCAGGTTCCGCCCATGAACCTATGCATAGGGGTTGGCACACGTTTTCGTCATGATTCTCCGGTAGAAACTTTGGGGCACTCTTTGAGGTTCTATGTGTTGGTTGAATAGATGAATCTGAGATTGTGTGATGCATATCGTATAATCATACCCACGGATACTTGAGCTGACATTGGAGTATCTAGGTGACATTAGGGTTTTGGTTGATTTGTGTCTTAATGTGTTATTCTAGTACGAATTCTAGGGCTATTTGTGACACTTATAGGAATAGCCCAACGGATTGATTGGAAAGAATAACTTCGAGGTGGTTCCGTACCCTACCATAATCTCTTCGTTTGTTCTCCGCTATTAGTGACTTTGGAGTAACTCTTTGTTGCATGTTGAGGGATAGTTATGTGATCCAATTATGTTATTATTGTTGAGAGAACTTGCACTAGTGAAAGTATGAACCCTAGGCCTTGTTTCAATGCATTGCAATACCGTTTGTGCTCACTTTTATCTTTAGTTACCTTGCTATTTTTATATTTTCAGATTACAAAAACCTTTATCTACCATCCATATACCACTTGTATCACCATCTCTTCGCCGAACTAGTGCACCTATACAATTTACCATTGTATTGGGTGTGTTGGGGACACAAGAGACTCTCTGTTATTTGGTTGCAGGGTTGTTTGAGAGAGACCATCTTCATCCTACGCCTCCTACGGATTGATAAACCTTAGGTCATCCACTTGAGGGAAATTTGCTACTGTCCTACAAACCTCTGCACTTGGAGGCCCAACAACGTCTACAAGAAGAACGTTGTGTAGTAGACATCATTATGATGATGCATTACCAAGTGGGCCCAAAGATACCTCTCCGTCATATGGAGTGACAAATCCCAGTCTTGGTTCATGCCAACCCAACAGACACTTTCAGAGATACCTGTAGTGCAGCTTTATAGCCACCTAGTTATGTTGTGACGTTTGATACACCCAAAGCATTCCTACGGTATCCGGGAGTTGTGCAATCTCATGGTCTAAGGAAATGATACTTGACATTAGAAAAGCTCTAGCAAACGAACTACACGATCTTGTGATGTGCTTAGGATTGGGTCTTGTCCATCACATCATTCTCCTAATGATGTGATCCCGTTATCAACGACATCCAATGTCCATGGTCAGGAAACCACAACCATGTTTTGATCAACAAACTAGTCAACTAGAGGCTCACTAGGGACATGTTGTGGTTTATGTATTCACACATGTATTACGGTTTCCGATTAATACAATTATAGCATGAACAATAGACAATTCTCATGAACAAGGAAATATAATAATAACTATTTTATTATTGCCCCTAGGGCATATTTCCAACAGTCTTCCACTTGCACTAGAGTCAATAATCTAGTTACATTGTGATGAATCGAACACCCATAGAGTTCTGGTGTTGATCATGTTTTGCTCATGGAAGAGGTTTAGTCAACGGATCTGCGACATTCAGATCCGTATGCACTTTATAAATATCTATGTCTCCATCTTGAATATATTCATGAATGGAGTTGAAGCGACGCTTGATGTGCCTGGTCTTCTTGTGAAACCTGGGCTCCATGGCAAGGGCAATAGCTCCAGTGTTGCCCGATGCATTGGGAATTACTCCTAGGTCAGTGATGAACTCCTTCATCCAGACTGCTTCATGTGCTGCCTCCGAGGCAGCTATGTACTCCGCTTCACATGTAGATCCCGCCACGACACTTTGCTTGCAACTGCACCAGCTGACTGCCCTACCATTCAAAATGTACATGTATCCGGTTTGTGACTTGGAGTCATCCAAATCTGTGTCGAAGCTAGCATCGACGCAACCCTTTATGACGAGCTCTTCGTCACCTCCATAAACGAGAAACATATCCTTAGTCCTTTTTAGGTACTTCAGGATATTCTTGACCGTTGTCCAGTGTTCCACACTGGGATCACTTTGGTACCTCCCTACCAAACTTATGCAAGGTTCACATCAAGTCTGGTACACAACATGGCATACATAATAGAGCCTATGGCTGAGGCATAGGGAATGCCACTCATCTTTTCTCTATCTTCTGCCGAGGTCGGGCATTGAGCCGTGCTCAATCTCACACCTTGCAATACAGGCAAGAACCCCTTCTTGGACTGATCCATATTGAACTTCTTCAATATCTTGTCTAGGTATGTGCTTTGTGAAAGACTAATGAGGTGTCTTGATCTATCTCTATAGATCTTGATGCCTAATATGTAAGCAGCTTCTCAAAGGTCCTTCATTGAAAAACACTTATTCAAGTAGGCCTTTATGCCTTCCAAAAGTTCTATATTGTTTCCCATCAATAGTATGTCATCCACATACAATATGAGAAATGCTATAGAGCTCCCACTCACTTTCTTGTAAATATAGGCTTCTCCATAAGTCTGTATAAACCCAAGCGCTTTGATCATTTCATCAAAGCGAATGTTCCAACTCCGAGATGCTTGGACTAGCCCATAGATGGAGCGCTGGAGCTTGCATACCTTGTCAGCATTCTTAGGATCGAAAAAACCTTCCGGCTGCATCATATACAATTCTCCCTTAAGGAAACCATTAAGGAATGTCGTTTTGATGTCCATTTGCCATATCTCATAATCATAGAATGCGGCAATTGCTAACATGATTCGGACGGACTTCAGCTTTGCTAGGGTGAGAAGGTCTCATCGTAGTCAACCCCTTGAACTTGTCGATAACCCTTAGCGACAAGTCAAGCCTTATAGACGGTCACATTACCATCCGCGTCAGCCTTCTTCTTAAAGATCCACTTATTCTCTATGGCTTGCCGATCATCGGGCAAGTCTGTCAAAGTCCATACTTTGTTTTCATACATGGATCCTATCTCAGATTTCATGGCTTCAAGCCATTTGTTGGAATAAGGGCCCACCATCGCTTCTTCATAATTCAAAGGTTCACCGTTGTCTAACAACATGATTCCCAGGACAGGGTTGTCGTACCACTCTGGTGTGGAACGTTTCCTTGTGGACCTACGAAGTTCAGTAGCAACTTGATCCGAAGTTTCATGATCATCGTCATTAACTTCCCCTCTAGTCAGTGCAGGCACTGCAAGCACCACAGAAACATCTTCCTGAGCTGCGCTACTCTCCGGTTCAAGAGGGAGTACCTCACCAAGTTCTACTTTCCTCCCACTTACTTCTTTCGGGAGAAACTCTTTCTCCAGAAAGGATCCATTCTTGGCAACAAAGATCTTGCCTTCGGATCTGAGGTAGAAGGTATACCCAATAGTTTCCTTATGGTATCCTATGAAGACACATTTTTTCCGACTTGGGTTTAAGTTTTCAGGTTGAAGTTTCTTGACATAAGCATTGCATCCCCAAACTTTTAGAAACGACAGCTTAGGTTTCTTCCCAAACCATAATTCATATGGTGTCGTCTCAATGGATTTCGATGGAGCCCTATTTAAAGTAAATGCGGTAGTCTCTAAAGCATAACCCCAAAATGATAGCGGTAGATCGGTAAGAGACATCATAGATCGCACCATATCCAATAGAGTGCGATTACGACGTTTGGACACACCATTATGCTGAGGTGTTCTAGGCGACGTGAGTTGTGAAACAATTCCACATTTCCTTAAGTGTGTGCCAAACTCGTGACTCAAGTATTCTCCTCCACGATCTGATCGTAAGAACTTTATTTTCCTGTCATGTTGATTCTCTACCTTGCTCTAAAATTCCTTGAACTTTTCAAAGGTCTCAGACTTGTGTTTCATTAAGTAGACATACCCATATCTACTTAAGTCATCAGTGAGGGTGAGAACATAACGATAGCCACCGCGAGCCTCAATGCTCATTGGACCGCACACATCAGTATGTATGATTTCCAACAAGTTGGTTGCTCGCTCCATTGTTCTGGAGAACGGAGTCTTGGTCATTTTGCTCATGAGGCATGGTTCGCACGTGTCAAATGATTCATAATCAAGAGACTCCAAAAGTCCATCTGCATGGAGTTTCTTCATGCGTTTGACACCAACGTGACTAAGGCGGCAGTGCCGCAAGTATGTGGGACTATCATTATCAACCTTACATCTTTTGGCATTCACACTATGAATATGTTAACATCACGTTCGAGATTCAATAAAAATAAACCATTAACCAGCGGGGCATGACCATAAAACATATCTCTCATATAAATAGAACAACCATTATTCTAGGATTTAAATGAGTAGCCATCTCGCATTAAACGAGATCCAGGTACAATGTTCATGCTCAAAGCTGGCACTAAGTAACAATTATTGAGGTTTAAAACTAATCCCGAAGGTAGATGTAGAGGTATCGTGCCGACGGCGATCACATCGACCTTGGAACCATTTCCACGCGCATCGTCACCTCATCCTTCGCCAGTCTCTACTTATTCCGCAGCTCATGTTTTGAGTTATAAATATGAGAAACCGCACCGGTATCAAATACCCAAGAGCTACTACGAGCGCTAGTAAGGTACACATCAATAACATGTATATCATATATACCTTCGGCGTTGTCGGCCTTCTTATCCGCTAAGTACTTGGGGCAGTTCTGTTTCCAGTGACCATTTCCCTTGCAATAAAAGCACCGGGTCTCAGGCTTGGGTCCATTCTTTGGCTTCTTCCCGGCAACTGACTTACCAGGTGTGACAACTCCCTTGACGTCCTTCTTGAAGTTCTTCTTACCCTTGCCTTTCTTGAAACTAGTGGTCTTATTCACCATCAACACTTGATGTTCCTTTTTTATCTCCACCTCCGTTGATTTCAGCATATTGTAGTTCATCACAAAGCTATTGTAGCTAGGTGGAAGCGACTGGAGGATCCTGTTAATGACCGAGTCATCTGGAAGATTAACTCCCAGCTGAGACAAGCGGTTGTGCAACCTAGACATTTTGAGTATATGCTTGCTGGCAGAACTGTTTTCCTCCATCTTACAACTGTAGAACTTGTCAGAGACTTCATATCTCTCGACCCAGGCATGAGCTTGGAAAACCATTTTCAGCTCTTGGAACATCTCATATGCTCTGTGCTGCTCAAAACGCTTTTGGAGCCCCGATTCTAAGTTGTAAAGCATGCCGCACTGAACTAGGGAGTAATCATCACTACGTGACTGCCATGCGTTCATAACGTCTTGAGTTGCTGGGAAAATGGCTGCGTCACCTAGCAGTGCTTTAAGAACATATGCTTTCTTGGCAGCTATGAGGATGATCCTCAAGTTATGGACCCAATTTGTATAGTTGCTACCATCGTCTTTCAGCTTGGTTTTCTCTAGGAACGCGTTGAAGTTGAGGGCAACATTAGCATGGGCCATTTGATCTACAAGACATATTGTAAAGATATTTTAGACTAAGTTCATGACAATTAAGTTCATCTAATCAAATTATTTAATGAAATCCCACTCATATAGACATCCCTCTAGTCATCTAAGTGATACATGATCTGAATCGACTAGGCCATGTCCGATCATCACGTGAGACGGACTAGTCATTAACGGTGAACATCTCCATGTTAATCGCATCTTCCATACGACTCATGTTTGACCTTTTGGTCTCTCGTGTTCCGAGGCCATGTCTATACATGCTAGGCTCGTCAAGTCAACCCAAGTGTTTCGCATGTGTAAATCTGGCTTACACCCATTGTATGCGAACGTTAGGATCTATAACACCCGATCATCACGTGGTGCTTCGAAACATGAACCTTCGCAATGGTGTACGGTTAGGGGGAACACATTTCTTGAAATTTTAGTGAGGGGTCATCTTATTTAGGGGGTTTTGATTTTTTGCCACCAATTACTTTGCACTTGGACAATTTGCCACTCTTTACATTGTAATTGATCTATTGCCACTCTTTACATTGGACTTTATTCTTTTGCCACTTTTTCACATAAAAATAATACTTGCTAATGATTAACATAATATACACATAAAACAATGGACAAAACTACCCTTTGTGCTAGTTTGACGAGTGCATCCAGCCAATTCATTGATTGAAGTCAATGCATGAGGGGATGAACCAGTGCACCGGCGCCGCCACCGCCGGGGTACAAGATGATGTCAGTGGCACAACCCTGCTGCTCCCCGCCATCCTTGTTGCTCGTGTTGCTCCCTGCCGCCCTGACAAGGAGGACAGCCAAAACCGTGCCCACCCGACGCCCGTGGCACGAAGGAGGCTGGCGCGTCTCCAGGTAGTAGTGTAGAGGTGGCGCCCTCCCTGTTGCTAAGAATGAGTTGGCTCGTGGCCGCCGGGGATGTGCTGCAGAGAGGAACAGCAGCGGCAAGCAGCAAAAGCAGATGGAGCAGCGACTGCAAGGAAAGGCGGCAGCTACGAGGGAACAATGTAATGAATTAATTAATTATTGTCCAAATTGATGTTCTGAACATAGAATCACATGTTGCTTTTCGTACTGACGCATCCATCCATGCAAAGAAGAGATGGATCAAGATGCAGGTTCTAAGAACGTCAAAAAAGAGAAGAAAAGAAAGTTGCAGGCTCTGGCTGCATGATGCAGCTAGACAACGTGTCGCGGAGCAGCAGCTGTACAAGGCCGGCAGTCCTTGCTCCCGAAGACCTGCATGGAGGTGGAAGCCATGCGGCTCGGGGACGGCACGGGACGAACTGCACAGAGGCACCGGCCGTGTGGCTCGAGGACCACGCAGGACGACCTGCACAAGCAGGTGGATGAAGTAGAGCACGACGTCGGCTTCGCACCATGGAGGAGTTTCTACTGTCTGAGGCGGCGAAGGGAAGGGTCGGCCCGCCGGCGCCGTGTTGTACGACTCGTCCCTACATCCGTGGTCACCAGAGCCGCAGCGGCAGCGCACAACACAGCAACGCGGTGGCCGGCTGCTACAATCAGCAGCGGCAACTCACATCATGACAACATGGTGGCCGGCGGCAGAGCACAAGCCGGGATGTAGCCGACGCGGGAGGGGGAGCAGGATACAGAGGACTCACCCCGCCGGGATGTAGTCGCCACGGATGACCAGGGTCGTCGGTCCTCGAGGACCACCGAGCGCGGCTCGCCGTTGAGTAGCCGTCGACGTCTCCTGTGGTTGCCGCCGGCCAGAGGAAGGGGATGAGATGAGCGACCAAGAGCTCCTCTCCCGTTCTTGGTCAAAAATCTAGGAGGAAAGGGCATTTTGGTCATTGTATGCGGGGCCCATCTGACAGAGGTCTAAAAATCAAGTTCCAATGTAAAGAGTGGCAATAGATCAATTACAATGTAAAGAGTGGCAAATTGTCAAAGTCCAAAGTAATTGGTGGCAAAAAGTCAAAAACCCCTCTTATTTATGTTACCATCGTTCTAAGCAAATAAGATGTAAACATGACAAACATCACATGCAAATCATAAAGTGACATGATATGGCCAATATCATCTTGCGCCTTTGATCTCCATCTTCGAGGCGCGGCATGATCACCTTCATCACCGGCATGACACCATGATCTCCATCATCGTGTCTCCATGAAGTTGTCTCGCCAACTATTACTCTACTACTATGGCTAACGGTTAGCAATAAAGTAAAGTAATTACACGGCGTTTACATTGACTCGCATGTCATACAATAAATTAAGACAATTCCTATGGCTCCTGCCGGTTGTCATACTCATCGACATGCAAGTCGTGATTCCTATTACAAGAACATGATCAATCTCATACATCACATATATCATTCATCACATCCTTTTGGCCATATCACATCACATAGCATACCCTGCAAAAACAAGTTAGACGTCCTCTAATTGTTCTTGAATGTTTTACGTGGCTGCTATAGGTTTCTAGCAAGAACATTTCTTACCTATGCAAAAGCCACAACGGTGATATGCCAATTGCTATTTACCCTTCATAAGGACCCTCTTCATCGAATCCGATCCGACTAAAGTGGGAGAGACAGACACCCGCTAGCCACCTTATGCATCAAGTGCATGTCAGTCGGTGGAACCAGTCTCACGTAAGTGTACGCCTAAGGTCGGTCCGGGCCGCTTCATCCCACAATGCCTCCGTATCAAGATAAGACTAGTAACGGTAAGCAAATTGACCAAATCATCGCCCACAACTACTTTGTGTTCTACTCGTGCATAGAATCTACGCATAGACCTAGGTCTCATACCACTGTTGGGGATCGTAGTAATAATTCAAAATTTTCCTACGTGTCACCAAGATCAATCTAGGAGATACTAGCAATGATAGAGAGAGAGTGCATCTTCATACCCTTGAAGATCGCTAAGCGGAAGTGTTACAAGAACACAGTTGATGGAGTCGTACTCGCGGCGATTCAAGTCGCGGAAGATCCGATCCAAGCACCGAACGGACGGCACCTCCGCGCTCAACACACATATAGCCCGGGGACATCTCCTTCTTGATCTAGCAAGGGGAGAGGAGAAGTTGAGGGAGAACTCTGGCAGCACGACGGTGTGGTGGTAGTGGAGCTCGTGGTTCTCCGGCAGGGCTTCACCAAGCACTACGGAGGAGGAGGGGGTGTTGGAGGAGGGAGGGGTTGCGCCAGGGGAAGGGGTGCGGCTGCCCTCCCATAGTCCCACCCCCACTATTTATAGGGGAAAGGGAAGAGGGGCCCGGCCCCCTTAGATGCATCTAGAGGGGGGGTGCGGCGGCCAGGAGGGGGAGACTTGCCCCCCAAGCAAGGTGGGAGGCGCCCCCTCCCCTAGGGTTTCCACCCCTAGGCGCCTTGGGCCCTTGGGGGCACACCAGCCCACTAGGGGGCTGGTTCCCACCCATATTCAACCCATTAAGTCCTCCGGGGAAGGTGGCCCCACCCGGTGGACCCCCGGACACCTTTCGGTGGTCCCGGTACAATACAGATAACCCCCGAAACCATTCCGGCGACTGAAACTGGACTTCCCATATATAAATCTTCACCTCCGGACCATTTTGGAACTCCTCGTGATGTCCAGGATCTCATAGACTCCAAACAACCTTTGGTAACCACATACAATTTCCCATAACAACTCTAGCGTCACTGAACATTAAGTGTGTAGACCCTACGGGTTCGGGAACCATGCAGACATGACCGAGACATCTCTCCGGCCAATAACCAACAGCGGGATCTGGATACCCATGTTGGCTCCCACATGTTCCACGATGATCTCATCGGATGAAGCACGATGTCGGGGATTCAATCAATCCCGTATACAATTCCCTTTGTCCATCGGTATGTTACTTGCCCGAGATTCGATCGTCGGTATCCCCATACCTCGTTCAATCTCGTTACCGGCAAGTATATTTACTCGTTCCGTAACGCATGATCCTGTGGCTAACTCCTTAGTCACATTGAGCTCGTTATGATGATGCATTACCGAGTGGGCCCAGAGATACCTCTCCGTCATACGGAGTGACAAATCCCAGTCTCGATTCGTGCCAACCCAACAGACACTTTCAGAGATACATGTAGTGCACCTTGATAGCCACCCAGTTACGTTGTGACGTTTGATACACCCAAAGCATTCCTACGGT
The DNA here is from genome assembly GCF_018294505.1 of Triticum aestivum. Classification (NCBI taxonomy): domain Eukaryota; kingdom Viridiplantae; phylum Streptophyta; class Magnoliopsida; order Poales; family Poaceae; genus Triticum; species Triticum aestivum. The sequence continues at coordinate 131,777,882 of NC_057806.1, forward strand.
ATCTGGGAGTTGCACAATCTCATGGTCTAAGGAATGTATACTTGACATTAGAAAAGCTCAAGCAAACGAACTACACGATCTTGTGTTGTGCTTAGGATTGGGTCTTGTCCATCACACCATTCTCCTAATGAGGTGCTCCCATTATCAACGACATCCAATGTCCATGGTCAGGAAACCACAAACGTCTATTGATCAACGAACTAGTCAACTAAAGGCTCGCTAGGGACATGTTGTGGTCTATGTATTCACACATGTATTACGGTTTCAGATTAATACAATTATAGCATGAACAATAGAAAATTATCATGAACAAGTATATATAGTAATAACTATTTTATTATTTCCTCTAGGGCATATTTCAAACACTATTGTGGTGGATGGGGCAGCAATGGAGATGGACTTGGATGTGATGGTGATGAATGAGATGGCTTATGCGATGGTTAGGGTTGTAGATGATATATAGGGAGCCTCCCTTGCCTCCTCCCTTGATGGGTTGCATCCAAGAGCTCTAGATGAGCCTTATCCTCTCCCAATCTCTTCTTTACGAGCCAAGGATCTCGTGGGATCGAACGGGGACGAAATCGATGAAGAATCCTATCTGGAAGAGCAACTTTCTAATTTGTCTGCAAGTCATACGACCAGTCGTGGTCGCATGAAAGGCCATCTTCTGTTTTGTCCTCCTCTAGTAAAACGACTGTCATTTCTTCACACAGACTTGGGTTCGTTCGGTTCACGAGAACGACGTTGATCCATCTGGTCTTAGATATTTTATTTGGACAACTTTGGAAAAATGATTTTTTTCTGACCTCTGAGATGGCTAAGTCTGGCCCCCGGGTCTCTTTGTATTGAACCCATCTTTGACGCTCTCATCGTGCTTGGTCCTATGTTTCTCCAAAACACTTGTAGACACAAAAAACAAAGAAAAACTAAATAAAATACTAAATATGCAATGCTCACAAGGTAAAGAGTAAAAACAGGTAAACATGCATAATGGACAACTATTTGGTTCAATGGGACATAGTATATGAAGATAACATGCAACTGAAGGAAATATGCCCTAGAGGCAATAATAAAGTTATTATTTGTTTCCTTATATCATGATAAATGTTTATTATTCATGCTAGAATTGTATTAACCGGAAACATAATACATGTGTGAATACATAGACAAACAGTATGTCACTAGTATGCCTCTACTTGACTAGCTCGTTGAATCAAAGATGGTTAAGTTTCCTAGCCATAGACATGAGTTGTCATTTGATTAACGGGGTCACATCATTAGAGAATGATGTGATTGACATGACCCATTCCGTTAGCATAGCACTTGATCGTTTAGTTTGTTGCCATTGCTTTCTTCATGACTTATACATGTTCCTATGACTATGAGATTATGCAACTCCCGTTTACCAGAGGAACACTGTGTGTGCTACCAAACATCACAACGTAACTGGGTGATTATAAAGGTGCTCTACAGGTGTCTCCGAAGGTACTTGTTGGGTTGGCGTATTTCGAGATTAGGATTTGTCACTCCGATTGTCGGAGAGGTATCTCTGGGCCCACTCGGTAATACACATCACTATAAGCCTTGCAAGCATTGCAACTAGTTAGTTGCGGGATGATGTGTTACGGAACGAGTAAAGAGACTTGCCGGTAACGAGATTGAACTAGGTATTGAGATACCGATGATCGAATCTCGGGCAAGTAACATACCGATGACAAAGGGAACAACGTATGTTGTTATGCGGTTTGACCGATAAAGATCTTCGTAGAATATGAAGGAGCCAATATGAGCATCTAGGTTCCGCTATTGGTTATTGACCGGAGACATGTCTCGGTCATGTCTACATAGTTCTCGAACCCGTAGGGTCCGCACGCTTAACGTTTCGATGACGGTTATATTATGAGTTTTGATGTACCGAAGGTTGTTCGGAGTCCCGGATGTGATCACGGACATGACGAGGAGTCTCGAAATGGTCGAGACATGAAGATTGATATATTGGACGACTATATTCGGACACCGGAATGGTTCCGAGGGTTATCGGATATATACCAGAGTACCAGGGGGTTACAAGAACCCCCTCCCCCCGGGGGGGGTTATTGGGCCTCATGGCCCCAAAGTGGTGGAAGAGGAGAGGCAGCAGGAGGTGGCGCGTGGCCCCCCTTGCCCCAATCCAAATTGGGAAAGGGGAGGGGGCACGGCCCCCCTTCTCCTTCCTTCTCTCCACCTCCTCCTTCCCCCTTCTCCTAGTTGGAATAGGAAAGGGGGGGCAAAACCTACTTGGAGTAGGATTGCCCCCCTTGGGCGCGCCTCCTCCTCTTGGCCGGCCCCCTCCTCCTCCCCCCCTTTATATATGGAGGAGGGGGCATCCCATAGACACAACAATTGATCAAGTTGATCTTTTAGTCGTGTGCGGTGCCCCCCTCCACCATAGTCCACCTTGACAATACTATAGCAGTGCTTAGGCGAAGCCCTGCATTGATAGAACATCAACATCATCACCACACTGTCGTGCTGATGAAACTCTCCCTCAACACTCGGCTGGATCGGAGTTCGAGGGACGTCATCGGGCTGAACGTGTGCTGAACTCGGAGGTGCCGTGCGTTCGGTACTTGATCGGTCGGATCGTGAAGACGTACGACTACATCAACCGCGTTGTGCTAATGCTTCTGCTTTCGGTCTATGAGGGTATGTAGACAACACTCTCCCCTCTCATTGTTATGCATCACCATGATCTTGCGTGTGCGTAGGAATTTTTTTGAAATTACTACGTTCCCCAACAGTGGCATCCGAGCAAGGTTTTATGCGTAGATGTCATATGCACGAGTAGAACACAAGTGAGTTGTGGGCGATATAAGTCATACTGCTCACCAGCATGTCATACTTTGGTTCGGCGGTATTGTTGGATGAAGCGGCCCAGACCGACATTACGCGTACGCTTACGCGAGACTGGTTTTACCGCCATGCTATGCACATAGGTGACTAGCGGGTGTCAGTTTCTCCAACTTTAGTTGAACCGAGTGTGGCTATGCCCGGTCCTGGAGAAGGTTAAAACAGCACTAACTTGACAAACTATCGTTGTGGTTTTGATGCGTAGGTAAGAACGGTTCTTGCTCAGCCCGTAGCAGCCACGTAAAACTTGCAACAACAAAGTAGAGGACGTCTAACTTGTTTTTGCAGGGCATGTTGGGATGTGATATGGTCAAGACGTGATGAGATATAAGTTGTTGTATAAGATGATCATGTTTTGTTGAAGTTATCGGCAACTAGCAGAAGCCTTATGGGTGTCTCTTTATTGCATAAGATGCAAGCGCCAAATAATTGCTTTACTTTATCGCTATGCGATAGCAATAGTTGCAAGAGCAATAGTTGCGAGACGACCATGTGACGACACATTGATACAGATCAAGATGATGGAGATCATGGTGTCAAGCCCGTGATGATGGAAATCATGACGATGTTTTGAGATGGAGATCAAAGGAACAAGATGATGATGGCCATATCATGTCACATATTTTGATTGCATGTGATTTTTATCTTTTATACATCTTATTTTGCTTAGTTCAGCGGTAGCATTATAAGATGATCCCTCACTAAATTATCAAAGTATAAGTGTTCTCCCTGAGTATGCACCGTTGCGAAAGTTCTTTGTGCTGAGACACCACGTGATGATCGGGTGTGATAGGCTCTACGTTCAAATACAACGGGTGCAAAACAGCTGCACACGCGGAATACTCACGTTAAACTGGACGAGCCTAACATATAATAGATATGGCCTCGGAACACGGAGACCGAAAGGTCGAGTGTGAATCATATAGTAGATATGATCAACATAGTGATGTTCACCATTGAAACTACTCCATCTCACGTGATGATCGGACATGGTTTAGTTGATATGGATCACATCATCACTTAGAGGATTAGAGGGATGTCTATCTAAGTGGGAGTTCTTAAGTAATATGATTAATTGAACTTTAATTTATCATGAATTTAGTCCTGGTAGTATTAGCATATCTATGTTGTAGATCAATAGCTCGCGATGTTGCTCCCCGTTTAATTTTTATATATTCCTAGAGAAAACTATGTTGAAAAATGTTAGTAGCAATAATGCGGATTAGATCTGTGATCTGAGGATTAACCTTATTGTTGCACAGAAGTATTATGTAGCGACCCGACCCGAATGGATCAAGTCTTTGTGCTTAAGTGTCATCCCTGGATCGGTATGCTGACACACACAATACTCGAGGATTTATAACAGAGGTAAATCACATGTAAAAGTAACGTAAATACTATTACCTCAATCCAAATAGCGGAAGTAACAAGGTTGTGGATTTCCATCAACACCAACGGCAAAGTTGAGTGTAGAAATCGTAACCCTAACGTATCACTTACTCGTCGTAAGATAATCCTGCAACATGAGACGTTGCATCCACAAAGGGTCAGTACATTGAATGTACTGGCAAATTCACACCATAGAGAGAAATGATGAACAATGGCTATCACTACATGCATATATGGCTGGTGGAAAAGCTCTATGGTTATAAGGTTTTTGCGAAAAGCCAATTTTCCCTACTGCAAAGGAATAAATTTTATTTAACTATCATGGTGGTTGTTGAACATTGAGAATGGTTGACAGCATTCTCAATCCCAATTAAGTAACATCATTAAACCCAACAAACTTAATTTAAAGTAACATGATGAGATTCACATGATAATCCAAGTACTAGATACTCAAGATGTCCATAACCGGGGACACGGCTAATCATGATTAGTTTATAGACTCTGCAGAGGTTTGCGCACTTTTCCCCACAAGACTCGATCGCCTCCGTTTGGTTTCTCGCACTACATGGTGTTTGAGAAGACGGATGACCGAGACATAGTCTTTCAGAAGCACTAGCACCTTACGATGGATAGACCATTACACCTACTTTCCCCTACATCTGCTAGTCTACCCTGTAAGAGTTCGCACGACTTAATCAACTATGCTAGAGCCCATAATAGCTTGTGGCTGCACACGGAAGTTTCTAGTATGAAAAATCTCATGATCCCTTTGAGCCTGGGTGGCAGTCCATAAAAAAACAGGCAATCCTGGTCTACCCAGGTGCCTAGACAGGCAATCCTGGAATACCCAGGTACCTCAATCCACCCAGATCTGTGTTTAAGTTGCCACCTTAAGTAAACCATTTATTAACAATCTCACATCTGTCATGAATACTCTCAAAACCTAATCCACGTCTACGAGCATAGCATGGCACTATAAGCATAACGTAATAGTAACTCCCAAGGTTTGAATGCAGGGCAATAGGTTCCTACCTCATCAACTACTTCCCAATACCCACATGTTATCAATCCTACTCATGCAATGTTTGAGGGTGAAGCTAATGCATAAAAACTGGGTATGAAAGGGGGTATGATCAAAGTGTGAACTTGCCTGCAATGTTGATGAAGATGATTTGCACTCATAACTCTTGATAGTTCTACTCATCACACTCCGTTCAATCTATCGTGAGCAAGCAATAGTAACCACACATAAGCAATCACTCAAAAGATCGGGAAGAACGAAGAAGACAGTTCGGAAAACATCAAAACAAAGCAAATAACTCTTGCAACATAAAACAATTTCTAACTGTACCAAAATTATGTGAATTTGGCCTTATCAGAAAGTTTAGGTCAAGAGCTTCGATTTGCAAAAAGAATCAACTAAATCGGAGTTATAAAACTCAAGTTATGATCAAAAGAAGTTTGAATCTAAATCTGATCTAATTCAAATTTTACAATTTCAAAAACATGTGTGTGTTGGATTATTGGATAGAGGGGATCATAACGAAGAAGTGGGCGTTGGTTTCGTTGGATTTGGATAAACGGGTAAAAAGATGTGGTCGTTTGAAAATCGGGGACTAATCTCTAAATAAAATCATCACAAATAGGTCCCTGGCCGAAATTAAAAGGAAAAAGAAAAATTCTACCGAACGAACGTTCACCGCCGAACGCTAACTAACGAAAACCGTTTGCTCCGGAGCCTAAGCTAACGAACGCTCTCTAAGTAAAAAATGCTTAGAGGAAAAAAACAAATGGATCTAGATCCTTAGATCTAGATCGAACGGACGAGGAGGGGTTGTGGTTACCGCGGCGGTTGGGGTCGCCGGAGACGGAGAAGACGGCGGTGGCGGCTACGGACAGGGCGGCAGCTCCGGTGGCTCTCCGGCTCGGCCAAACCCACGGGGAGGCGCGACGCGATGAGGGGACTCCGATGGTGGTGGCGGCGTCGGGCGTAGGCGGCGGTGGAGTGTGGGGCAACGGTGGCAGATCTCGGCGGAGCTCGCGAACTCCAGCGAGTTTGCGTGGGGCGTGGGGAGGCGAGGGCGGCTGTGGTTCGAGGCGAAAACGGGGTCGGGGTCGAGGTTTATATAGGCAGGTCGCCTTGGGCGAGGGGCAAGGCAAGGAAGGCGTCCGGGTTGAGGACGGCGTCGGCCGGCGGAGCGTGCGCGTGCAGGACTCCGGCGAGAGGTTGGGGACAAACCCGACAGGTGGGTCCCACCTGTCGGTGGTTGAGCGAGGCGGCGGCCGATCGCAGGCGTGAGCGGGTGAGCGGAGCGGAGCGGCTTCGGGCGCGGCTGGGCTCTGGGCCGTGGCCTGGCCTGGGAGCTGGGCCGGCCCAGTCGGTGGGAGAAAAGGAGTTTTTTTAAAACATAAGTTTTTGACAAACAAAAGTAGTAAAACAAACATAAAAATATATATTATATAGGCATATAATATATAAAAAATTTCAGAAAAAGATTTTCTACAACATGAACATTTTCCTAGCATTAAATAAACTTCACACAAATTCAGATAATTCAAAGAGTGATACTGGTCTAATAAAATCCAATAAACATCATTTTAAAAATACCAAAATGATTTCAAATTTCTTTCTCTCCAATTTTCTATTGTAGGGAATCATGTTACCCTATTTTCCGTATACTTTTATTTTGGAGAAAAATAATTTGAATAAAACCCAAATAACTCCAAATTGAAAATAATTTCAATGGACTTTAAATTTGAGTTTCTTTGAAACTCCCAACTCATATTTCATATAATTTGAATAAGTCATTTTATCTTCTCTCGTGAAAATCATTGAGTTGCATAAAGTTTCAGAATTTGGAATTATTTTCAATGAAATTCAAATATTTTCAACACCCCTTGTCATTTAGATAAATGGAAGAAGTCATGTTATCTTCTCTCCAGGGTTTTGTGATGAAAAGAATTTGAATTCATGGAGAGCAAAAATGCAAAAGGTGAAAGTTTGGGAAAGTCCTTTTATTCCCTCTCATTTAACTTTCAAAAAGTTTAGAATTTCACTCAATCAATAACAGTCAAACAATCAATCTATCTATCTATTTCTTATAACATTCCAAAATTTAGAATTTTGGGATGTTACAAACCTACCACCCTTAAACTGAATCTCGTCCTCGAGATTTGGAGAGGCTAGAAAGAAATAGGTTAGGTTTGGGGTCTTCTCAAGTCCATTGATCGTCTCCGGAGGTCTGGGGTGCTACCACCCTTAGAAACATCGTTACTGTCCCATCAATACTCATATACTTCATCCATATTATTAACAGTGTCGGTCTTCTCAGATCTTCAGGATAATTCCTTATCTGGCTCTTTCGGTAGTGGCATAACCTTTTCCTCAATTATTGTGTCTTTCATCTAGGTAAGGTTCTTCTGTGACTGGGTCCTCTTAGCTGTCGGGTCTGGCGCCAATACTAAACAACTATCGATATCTCATGGTGGTCAACAATTTATGGTTTCTTCTGCAGGAAATGGGTCTGGGTTGATCCTCACTGTATAACCTACGGTTGGCAAAAACTGCCTTGTACAAGGGAAAAATACCTATACCATTCTAAGGCTTAAACAAGGTTTTGATCGTCGTCTCTCTACTATAGGTAAGTCACTCAGATTTAACATCCCATATAGCAAAGCGAACAATAAGAGTAAGTCGGTATGGTGATCAATCCATCACGCACCCAAATCATTACCTTGTATACGGTTTAGCGAATCTCGCATTCTAACACTCGGTCATCCTCACAAGAATTGCAGAATTTCTCTTGTCCATGAACTGCGTTCGGAATAATCCATTGATTCTGCAAACCAAACAAACATCTATCGTTCCTTCACAACTCTCAGGTTTTGTGTTACTCCTATAAAATCGTCTACCGATAAACGTCGTATCTTCCTCCAGGGTTTTTCCTTCAGCAAGAATGTGCTTGCTTCTTGGCAGGTCCTGGGTCATGTGGGTTATGGCCCATCTCATCACTTGTAGTCCTTGAACCTATCATCGGGCAACTGATCGTTATTCCAACATCCAACTTCCAGCTTCCTAGCATACTTAAAATCCATCCAATTGTATTGTCTCCCTTCCTTCTATTTGTACAAGACTAAGACGTGATTACTCAAACTCATCATGGAGTTATAATCGTTCCATAATACCAACATCATACCTCCTTTATATCCAATAGTAATTCATCTCTTCATCCTCGTGGGATATCCCACATACCGAGATAAAAACTTATACTTATGAAGTCCATATTCCACTTCGTGGAACATCATTATCCTTTCCAGGGTCAAGCGTCCTTACAGGGGAATATTGGCCATCTCTGCATGGCACTTCTTCAACTGGGAAATGTGAAACACATCCTGAACTCCTAACAGTCCTTTGGGTGGCTTCAACTTGTTGGCCACTTCTCCCATACGCTCCAAAACCCGGTATGGTCCTACAAATCTCGGGGCTAACTTTCCCTTAACTCCAAATTGTTTAACTCCTCGCAGAGGGAACACATGAAGACATGCTATGTCTCCAATTTCATAGACTACCTCCTTGCGTTTTTAAGTCTGCATAACTCTTCTGCCTGGATTGATCTACCTTCAGTCTATATCGAATCAACTTAACATTCTCTTCTGACTCCTTGATCACATTTGGTCCAAACAACTGACGGTCTCCAACTTCATCCCACATAGTCTTGGGGTATCACACATATCGAGATAAAACTCGTATTTATTTTATCCGAAATCCACTCAGTGGAGTATCCTTATATTTTCCAAGGGTCAAGGGTTCTTACAGGGTACTACCACCCTTAAAACGCACAAATCTTCCATAGACCATATTTCTCATATCCTCAAAATGGTCAAAATCCTTCTTCATAGAGTAACAACTCACAAAATCCATATCAGTACCAATGATGCTAACTTTATTCATTCTCAAATGATTACAATCTCTCGCTTTTCCATTACATGTCTCAACTCAACACCTCAATATAAAAGAAAATGTTCCCACTTCTACTACTCCATTTCTTTTGTTGCAAACTCAACTATATAGCACAAGGTTCCTTCTCCTTGGGGCATTCTCTGGCAAAGTGCCCTGCTCCATTACAACAAAAACATATTACTTCTGACAAGTCTAGAGGTTTCCTTTTTGGGCAACTGCTGAGGTAGTGCCCTGACTCCTTGCACCTGTAACAGGTGATATGACTCGGATCCTTCCTGGAATCCAATCTGCTTCTCTTCCTAGACCTTTTCATGCCAATCATGGCTTCTATTTCTTGTGGGTCATATTCTACTTCCTCTGTCGGGAATTCTACTAGATCCCCATTCAAACAATTTTGGGAGATGTGTCCTTCTTCTCCACATGAATAGCAAGACTTAGTGAAGGGTTTACTCGGGTCTTCTTTAGGTGTGTCCTCCACCTCTTCCTTCATCATAGTTTCTTCTAAAATTTCCATGAGGCCTCCTTTCATTACTTCTTTCTTCTGCTGGATGGTTCGTTGTACCATGGGGTAAATGTGACACTGAGCAGGATAGTGGGTAGTCCCTTCACACAAGAAACAAGTAATCTGCCTAGTTGGGCATTCTTCAACTGGGTGACTTCCTTCACAATTAGGGCATTCATCCTTGTGTTCTTTATGGGTGTGTCCTATTTCTCCACAAATCTTGCATGCACAAGGTTTCTTCATATCCTTTCCATAAGGCTTCAACTTCTGGGACACAAACCGAGACTTTGGGAGAGTCAACTTAAATTCTTTCCAAGTGGTTACTCCTTGCCATCCATTGATGGTTTGGTACATCCTCCACCAAGTAGCAGCACATCTTTCAAAGCACTGAAGAGCATGCTGGGTCATATCCTTTCCGACTATAGGGTTATTCTTCATGTGATCCTCCATGTTCTGAATCCATTGGTCCGTCTCCAATTGACTTATCGGTCCAGGAAAACATGAGTTCATCTCCATTCGTCCTCTATTGGGTCCATGGGTTTGGGGTGAGATAAGAGAGATAGAGAGAGATACACACAATACAAACAAAAGTTTTGAAAAGACAGATTTTATTTGTGGTTGTCGGGAAAAACATCAAACCAATGACAGCTCACAAACGTCGCATCTAACGTAGGTATATAATAAGGGTTTGGTATTCTAAAGGTCAATAAATCTTCAACGTCTCCAAACTTTTCAAGCCTTGTTAATGCCTCCAATGGCTTCTTCCGATCATGCTTGTATTTCTCAAGTTCTTTTTCCAGATCAACTCTGTTGGCGCGAAGTCTCTCGTGACGTCCTTTAATATTCTGGAGTTGCGTTCCAAACTTCTGGTTTCAACATCCTTCACATGAACCATGGTCATATTGTCCTTTAGTTCCTGACAAATATCCGGTTTCTCAAGGTTTTGCTCCTCCCGCTTGGCTAGTCTCATCTTCAGGGTCTTGAGTTCCTCATGAAATACTTCCTTGTCAAAATACAGCTTCCTGCTGGTCCGTCTTAAAATTCCTGATGTAATTCTCCAGATCCTGGTGATACACCGGCTAAGGTTAGAACTTCGCCTCTTGCTGATAGGTGCTCCATCAGCCTTCTTCCATCAAATCCATTCTGAAGAAATGCATCCTTAACTCAGCACGGTGACAATAGCATCAGCGGCGATGACATCACGGATAACCGTATTCGTGCCCTTGCCATCGCCGTGAGCTATCTTCCATAGTTGATATCGCTTGCCTTAGGGTTTTTCTTCACATAACTTTGAGTTTTTCACTCTCCATGCTCCGGTCTTTCTCCAATACACCTTGATCTCGGGTATTGACAACTTCCATAGTCTGCCAAGTTCCATAAGGGTAGCCTTCCTAGGTCACACAAATCTGGAAATTCTTCGGAGCCTCCAATTCTCCTAGTCTTCAGAGTCTTCAACAGTTCTAGTTCCCATTATCATAATGTATGGTAAAATCCTCTTCATTCCGAATGATCTCGGTTGTCCGATATCTTGTACTTCTTGGAGTGGTCTCATTAGTCGAATCTTCATGTGGTCAAAAGGGAAAAGGGGGTATGGTCTCACTAAAGGGAATATTTGAATACGCTCTGAAGAGAAGAGAGGTAAAAGATCTTTTTGAAAGGGAAAGTTGTAGAGAAAAATCTTTGCTATGGGCTTGCCAGTTTCTAGGGTCACGTCCTACAGTCAACATGTGCTCTGATACCATCTTGTAGTGACCCGACCCGAATGGATCAAGTCTTTGTGCTTAAGTGTCATCCCTGGATCGGTATGCTGACACACACAGTACTCAAGGATTTATAACAGAGGTAAATCACATGTAAAAGTAACGTAAATACTATTACCTCAATCCAAATAGCGGAAGTAACAAGGTTGTGGATTCCCATCAACACCAACGGCAAAGTTGAGTGTAGAAATCGTAACCCTAACGTATCACTTACTCGTCGTAAGATAATCCTGCAACATGAGACGTTGCAGCCACAAAGGGTCAGTACATTGAATGTACTGGCAAATTCACACCATAGAGAGAAATGATGAACAATGGCTATCACTACATGCATATATGGCTGGTGGAAAAGCTCTATGGTTATAAGGTTTTTGCGAAAAGCCAATTTTTCCCTACTGCAAAGGAATAAATTTTATTTAACTATCATGGTGGTTGTTGAACATTGAGAATGGTTGACAGCATTCTCAATCTCAATTAAGTAACATCATTAAACCCAACAAACTTAATTTAAAGTAACATGATGAGATTCACATGATAATCCAAGTACTAGATACTCAAGATGTCCATAACCGGGGACACGGCTAATCATGATTAGTTTATAGACTCTGCAGAGGTTTGCACACTTTTCCCCACAAGACTCGATCGCCTCCGTTTGGTTTCTCGCACTACATGGTGTTTGAGAAGACGGATGACCGAGACATAGTCTTTCAGAAGCGCTAGCACCTTACGATGGATAAACCGTTACACCTACTTTCCCCTACATCTGCTAGTCTACCCTGTAAGAGTTCGCATGACTTAATCAACTATGCTAGAGCCGATAATAGCTTGTGGCTGCACACGGAAGTTTCTAGTATGAAAAATCTCATGATCCCTTTGAGCCTGGGTGGCGGTCCATAAAAAAATAGGCAATCCTGGTCTACACAGGTGCCTAGACAGGCAATCCTGGAATACCCAGGTACCTCAATCCACCCAGATGTGTGTTTAAGTTGCCTCCTTAAGTAAACCATTCATTAACAATCTCACATCTGTCATGAATACTCTCAAAACCCAATCCACGTCTACAAGCATAGCATGGCACTATAAGCATAACATAATAGTAACTCCCAAGGTTTTAATGCAGGGCAATAGGTTCCTACCTCATCAACTACTTCCCAATACCCACATGTTATCAATCCTACTCATGCAATGTTTGAGGGTGAAGCTAATGCATAAAAACTGGGTATGAAAGGGGGTATGATCAATGTGTGAACTTTCCTGCAATGTTGATGAAGATGATTCGCACTCATAACTCTTGATAGTTCTACTCGTCACACTCCGTTCAATCTATCGTGAGCAAGCAATAGTAACCACACATAAGCAATCACTCAGAAGATCAGGAAGAACGAAGAAGACAGTTCGAAAAACATCAAAACCAAGCAAATAACTCTTGCAACATAAAACAATTTCTAACTGTACCAAAATTATGTGTATTTGGCCTTATCAGAAAGTTTAGGTCAAGAGCTTCAATTTGCAAAAAGAATCAACTAAATCGGAGTTATAAAACTCAAGTTATGATCAAACGAAGTTTGAATCTAAATCTGATCTAATTCAAATTTTAAAATTTCAAAAACATGTGTGGGTTGGATTACTGGATAGAGGGGATCATAATGAAGAAGTGGGCTTTGGTTTCGTTGGATTTGGATAAACGGGTAAAAAGATGTGGTCGTTTGAAAATCGGGGACTAATTTGTAAATAAAATCATCACAGATAGGTCCCTAGCCGAAATTAAAAGGAAAAAGAAAAATTCTACCGAACGAACGTTCACCGCCGAACGCTAACTAACGAAAACCATTTGCTCCGGAGCCTAAGCTAACGAACGCTCTCTAACTAAAAAAGGCTTAGAGGAAAAAAACAAATGGATCTGGATCCTTAGATCCAGATCGGACGGACGAGGAGGGGTTGTGGTTACCGCGGCGGTTGGGGTCATCGGCGACGGAGAAGACGGCAGCGGCAGCGGCTACGGACGGGGCGGCGGCTCCGGTGGCTCTCCGGCTCGGGTGAACCCACGGGGAGGCGCGACGCGACAAGGGGACTCCGGTGGTGGTGGCCGCGTCGGGCGTAGGCGGTGGTGGAGTGCGGGGCAACGGTGGCAGATCTCGGCGGAGCTCGCGAACTCCGGCGAGTTTGCGTGGGGCGTGGGGAGGCGAGGGCGGCTGTGGTTCGAGGCAAAAACGGGGCTGGGGTCGAGGTTTATGTAGGCGGGTCGCCTTGGGCGAGGGGCAAGGCGAGGGAGGTGTCTGGGTTGAGCACGGCGTCGGCCGGCGGAGTGTGCGCGTGCGGGACTCCGGCGAGTGGTTGGGGACGAACCCGACAGGTGGGTCCCACCTGTCGGTGGCTGAGCGAGGCGGCGGCCGATCGCAGGCGCGAGCGGGCGAGCAGAGCGGAGCGGCTTCGGGCGCGGCTAGGCTCTGGGCCGTGGCCTGGCCTGGGAGCTGGGCCGGCCCAGTCGGTGGGAGAAAAGGAGTTTTTTTTAAACATAATTTTTTGACAAACAAAAGTAGTAAAACAAACATAAAAACTATATATTATATAGGCATATAATATATCAAAATTTTCAGAAAAAGATTTTCTACAACATGAACATTTTCCTAGCATTAAATAAAATTCACACAAATTCAGATAATTCAAAGAGTGATACTGGTCTAATAAAATCCAATAAACATCATTTTTAAAATACCAAAATGATTTCAAGTTTATTTCTCTCCAATTTTCTATTGTAGGGAATCATGTTACCCTATTTTCCGTATACTTTTATTTTGGAGAAAAATAATTTGAATAAAACCCAAATAACTCCAAATTGAAAATAATTTCAATGGACTTTAAATTTGAGTTTCTTTGAAACTCCCAACTCATATTTCATATAATTTGAAGAAGTCATTTTATCTTCTCTCGTGAAAATCATTGAGTTGCATAAAGTTTCAGAATTTGGAATTATTTTCAATGAAATTCAAATATTTTCAACACCCCTTGTCATTTAAATGGAAGAAGTCATGTTATCTTCTCTCTAGGGTTTTGTGATGAAAAGAATTTGAATTCATGGAGAGCAAAAATGCAAAAGGTGAAAGTTTGGGAAAGTCCTTTTATTCCCTCTCATTTAACTTTCAAAAAGTTTAGAATTTCACTCAATCAATAACAGTCAAACAATCAATCTATCTATCTATTTCTTATAACATTCCAAAATTTAGAATTTTGGGATGTTACAAACCTACCACCCTTAAACTGAATCTCGTCCTCGAGATTTGGAGAGGCTAGAAAGAAATAGGTTAGGTTTGGGGTCTTCTCAAGTCCATTGATCGTCTCCGGAGGTCTGGGGTGCTACCACCCTTAGAAACATCGTTACTGTCCCATCAATACTCATATACTTCATCCATATTATTAACAGTGTCGGTCTTCTCAGATCTTCAGGATAATTCCTTATCTGGCTCTTTCGGTAGTGGCATAACCTTTTCCTCAATTATTGTGTCTTTCATCTAGGTAAGGTTCTTCTGTGACTGGGTCCTCTTAGCTGTCGGGTCTGGCGCCAATACTAAACAACTATCGATATCTCATGGTGGTCAACAATTTATGGTTTCTTCTGCAGGAAATGGGTCTGGGTTGATCCTCACCGTATAACCTACGGTTGGCAAAAACTGCCTTGTACAAGGGAAAAATACCTATACCATTCTAAGGCTTAAACAAGGTTTTGATCGTCATCTCTCTACTATAGGTAAGTCACTCAGATTTACCATCCCATATCGCAAAGCGAACAATAAGAGTAAGTCGGTATGGTGATCAATCCATCCCGCACCCAAATCATTACCTTGTATACGGTTTAGCGAATCTCGCATTCTAACACTCGGTCATCCTCATAAGCATTGCAGAATTTCTCTTGTTCATGAACTGTGTTCGGAATAATCCATTGATTCTGCAAACCAAACAAACATCTATCATTCCTTCACAACTCTCAGGTTTTGCGTTACTCCTATAAAATCGTCTGCCGATAAACGTCGTATCTTCCTCCAGGGTTTTACCTTCAGCAAGAATGTGCTTGCTTCTTGGCAGGTCCTGGGTCATGTCGGTTATGGCCCATCTCATCACTTGTAGTCCTTGAACCTATCATCGGGCAACTGATCGTTATTCCAACATCCAACTTCCAGCTTCCTAGCATACTTAAAATCCATCCAATTATATTGTCTCCCTTCCTTCTATTTGTACAAGACTAAGACGTGATTACTCAAACTCATCATGGAGTTATAATCGTTCCATAATACCAACATCATACCTCCTTTATATCCAATAGTAATTCATCTCTTCATCCTCGTGGGATATCCCACATACCGAGATAAAAACTTATACTTATGAAGTCCATATTCCACTTCGTGGAACATCATTATCCTTTCCAGGGTCAAGCGTCCTTACAGGGGAATATTGGCCATCTCTGCATGGCACTTCTTCAACTGGGAAATGTGAAACACATCCTGAACTCCTAACAGTCCTTCGGGTGGCTTCAACTTCTTGGCCACTTCTCCCATACGCTCCAAAACCCGGTATGGTCCTACAAATCTCGGGGCTAACTTTCCCTTAACTCCAAATTGTTTAACTCCTCGCAGAGGGAACACATGAAGACATGCTCTGTCACCAATTTCATAGACTACCTCCTTGCATTTTTAAGTCTGCATAACTCTTCTGCCTGGACTGAGCTACCTTCAGTCTATCTCGAATCAACTTAACATTCTCTTCTGACTCCTTGATCACATTTGGTCCAAACAACTGACGGTCTTCAACTTCATCCCACATAGTCTTGGGGTATCACACATATCGAGACAAAACTCGTATTTATTTTGTCCGAAATCCACTCAGTGGAGTATCCTTATATTTTCCAGGGGTCAAGGGTACTTACAGGGTACTACCACCCTTAAAACGCACAAATCTTCCATAGACCATATTTCTCATATCCTCAAAATGGTCAAAATCCTTCTTCATAGAGTAACAACTCATAAAATCCATATCAGTACCAATGATGCTAACTTTATTCATTCTCAAATGATTACAATCTCTCGCTTTTCCATTACATGTCTCAACTCAACACCTCAATATAAAAGAAAATGTTCCCACTTCTACTACTCCATTTCTTTTGTTGCAAACTCAACTATATAGCACAAGTTTCCTTCTCCTTGGGGCATTCTCTGGCAAAGTGCCCTGCTCCATTACAACAAAAACATATTACTTCTGACAAGTCTCGAGGTTTCCTTTTTGGGCAACTGCTGAGGTAGTGCCCTGACTCCTTGCACCTGTAACAGGTGATATGACTCGGATCCTTCCTGGAATCCAATCTGCTTCTCTTCCTAGACCTTTTCATGCCAAGCATGGCTTCTATTTCTTGTGGGTCATATTCTACTTCCTCTGTCGGGAATTCTACTAGATCCCCATTCAAACAATTTTGGGAGATGTGTCCTTCTTCTCCACATGAATAGCAAGACTTAGTGAAGGGTTTACTCGGGTCTTCTTTAGGTGTGTCCTCCACCTCTTCCTTCATCATAGTTTCTTCTAAAATTTCCATGAGGGCTCCTTTCATTACTTCTTTCTTCTGTTGGATGGTTCGTTGTACCATGGGGTAAATGTGACACTGAGCAGGATAGTGGGTAGTCCCTTCACACAAGAAACAAGTAATCTGCCTAGTTGGGCATTCTTCAACTGGGTGACTTCCTTCACAATTAGGGCATTCATCCTTGTGTTCTTTATGGGTGTGTCCTATTTCTCCACAAATCTTGCATGCACAAGGTTTCTTCATATCCTTTCCATAAGGCTTCAACTTCTGGGACACAAGCCAAGACTTTGGCAGAGTCAACTTAAATTCTTTCCAAGTGGTTACTCCTTGCCATCCATTGATGGTTTGGTACATCCTCCACCAAGTAGCAGCACCTCTTTCAAAGCACTGAAGAGCATGCTGGGTCATATCCTTTCCGACTATAGGGTTATTCTTCATGTGATCCTCCATGTTCTGAATCCATTGGTCCGTCTCCAATTGACTTATCGGTCCAGGAAAACATGAGTTCATCTCCATTCGTCCTCTATTGGGTCCATGGGTTTGGGGTGAGATAAGAGAGATAGAGAGAGATACACACAATACAAACAAAAGTTTTGAAAAGACAGATTTTATTTGTGGCTGTCGGGAAAAACATCAAACCAATGACAGCTCACAAACGTCGCATCTAACGTAGGTATATAATAAGGGTTTGGTATTCTAAAGGTCAATAAATCTTCAACATCTCCAAACTTTTCAAGCCTTGTTAATGCCTCCAATGGCTTCTTCCGATCATGCTTGTCTTTCTCAAGTTCTTTTGCCAGATCAACTCTACTGACGCGAAGTCTCTCGTGACGTCCTTTAATATTCTGGAGTTGCATTCCAAACTTCTGGTTTCAACATCCTTCACATGAACCATGGTCATATTGTCCTTCAGTTCCTGACAAATATCCGGTTTCTCGAGGTTTTGCTCCTCCAGCTTGGCTACTCTCATCTTCAGGGTCCTGAGTTCCTCATGAAATACTTCCTTGTCAAAATACGGCTTCTTGCCAGTCCGTCTTAAAATTCCTGATGTAATTCTCCAGATCCTGGTGATACACCGTCTAAGGTTAAAACTTCACCTCTTGCTGATAGGTGCTCCATCAGCCTTCTTCCATCAAATCCATTCTGAAGAAATGCATCCTTAACTCAGCACGGTGACAATAGCATTAGCGGCGATGACATCACGGATAACCGTATTCCTGCCCTTGCCATTGCCATGAGCTATCTTCCATAGTTGATATCGCCTGCCTTAGGGTTTTCCTTCACATAACTTTGAGTTTTTAACTCTCCATGCTCCGGTCTTTCTCCGATACACCTTGATCTCGGATATTGACAACTTCCATAGTCTGCCAAGTTCCATAAGGGTAGCCTTCCTAGGTCACACAAATCTGGAAATTCTTCGGAGCCTCCAATTCTCCTAGTCTTCAGAGTCTTCAACAGTTCTAGTTTCCATTATCATAATGTATGGTAAAATCCTCTTCATTCCGAATGATCTCGGTTGTCCGATATCTTGTACTTCTTGGAGTGGTCTCATTAGTCGAATCTTCGTGTGGTCAAAAGGGAAAAGGGGGTATGGTCTCACTAAAGGGAATATTTGAATACGCTCAAAAGAGAAGAGAGGTAAAAGATCTTTTTGAAAGGGAAAGTTGTAGAGAAAAATCTTTGCTATGGGCTTGCCAGTTTCTAGGGTCACGTCCTACAGTCAACATGTGCTCTGATACCATCTTGTAGTGACCCGACCCAAATGGATCAAGTCTCTGTGCTTAGGTGTCATCCCTGGATCGGTATGCTGACACACACAGTACTCGAGGATTTATAACAAAGGTAAATCACATGTAAAAGTAACGTAAATACTATTACCTCAATCCAAATAGCGGAAGTAACAAGGTTGTGGATTCCCATCAACACCAACGGCAAAGTTGAGTGTAGAAATCGTAACCCTAACGTATCACTTACTCGTCGTAAGATAATCCTGCAACATGAGACGTTGCAGCCACAAAGGGTCAGTACATTGAATGTACTGGCAAATTCACACCATAGAGAGAAATGATGAACAATGGCTATCATTACATGCATATATGGCTGGTGGAAAAGCTCTATGGTTATAAGGTTTTTGCAAAAAGCCAATTTTTCCCTACTGCAAAGGAATAAATTTTATTTAACTATCATGGTGGTTGTTGAACATTGAGAATGGTTGACAAGCATCATTAAACCCAACAAACTTAATTTAAAGTAACATGATGAGATTCACATGATAATCCAAGTACTAGATACTTAAGATGTCCATAACCGGGGACACAGCTAATCATGATTAGTTTATAGACTCTGCAGAGGTTTGCGCACTTTTCCCCACAAGACTCGATCGCCTCCGTTTGGTTTCTCGCACTACATGGTGTTTGAGAAGACGGATGACCGAGACATAGTCTTTCAGAAGTGCTAGCACCTTACGATGGATAGACCGTTACACCTACTTTCCCCTACATCTGCTAGTCTACCCTGTAAGAGTTCGCACGACTTAATCAACTATGCTAGAGCCCATAATAGCTTGTGGCTGCACACGGAAGTTTCTAGTATGAAAAATCCCATGATCCCTTTGAGCCTGGGTGGCGGTCCATAAAAAAACAGGCAATCCTGGTCTACCCAGGTGCCTAGACAGGCAATCCTGGAATACCCAGGTACCTCAATCCACCCAGATGTGTGTTTAAGTTGCCACCTTAAGTAAACCATTTATTAACAATCTCACATCTGTCATGAATACTCTCAAAACCCAGTCCACGTCTACGAGCATAGCATGGCACTATAAGCATAACGTAATAGTAACTCCCAAGGTTTGAATGCAGGGCAATAGGTTCCTACCTCATTAACTACTTCCCAATACCCACATGTTATCAATCCTACTCATGCAATGTTTGAGGGTGAAGCTAATGCATAAAAACTGGGTATGAAAGGGGGTATGATCAAAGTGTGAACTTTCCTGCAATGTTGATGAAGATGATTCGCACTCATAACTCTTGATAGTTCTACTCGTCACACCCCGTTCAATCTATCGTGAGCAAGCAATAGTAACCACACATAAGCAATCACTCAGAAGATCGGGAAGAACGAAGAAGACAGTTCGGAAAACATCAAAACCAAGCAAATAACTCTTGCAACATAAAACAATTTCTAACTGTACCAAAATTATGTGAATTTGGCCTTATCAAAAAGTTTAGGTCAAGAGCTTCGATTTGCAAAAAGAATCAACTAAATCGGAGTTATAAAACTCAAGTTATGATCAAACGAAGTTTGAATCTAAATCTGATCTAATTCAAATTTTAAAATTTCAAAAACATGTGTGGGTTGGATTACTGGATAGAGGGGATCATAACGAAGAAGTGGGCATTGGTTTCGTTGGATTTGGATAAACGGGTAAAAAGATGTGGTCGTTTGAAAATCGGGGACTAATCTATAAATAAAATCATCACAGATAGGACCCTGGCCGAAATTAAAAGGAAAAAGAAAAATTCTACCGAACGAACGTTCACCGCCAAATGCTAACTAACGAAAACCGTTTGCTCCGGAGCCTAAGCTAACGAACGCTCTCTAAATAAAAAACGCTTAGAGGAAAAAAAACAAATGGATCTGGATCCTTAGATCCAGATCGGACGGACGAGGAGGGGTTGTGGTTACCGCGGCGGTTGGGGTCGCCGGCGACGGAGAAGACGGCAGCGGCGGCGGCTACGGATGGGGCGGCAGCTCCGGTGGCTCTCCGGCTCAGGCGAACACATGGGGAGGCGCGACGCGACGAGGGGACTCCGGTGGTGGTGGCGGCGTCGGGCGTACGTGGTGGTGGAGTGCGGGGCAACGGTGGCAGATCTCGGCGGAGCTCGCGAACTCCGGCGAGTTTGCGTGGGGCGCGGGGAGGCGAGGGCAGCTGCGGTTCGAGGCGAAAATGGGGCCAGGGTCGAGATTTATATAGGCGGGTCGCCTTGGGCGAGGGGCAAGGCGAGGGAGGCGTCCGGGTTGAG
>NC_057806.1:131799242-131934940 GCF_018294505.1 Triticum aestivum
GAGAGGTTCGGGACGAACCCGACAGGTGGGTCCCACCTGTCGGTGGCTGAGCGAGGTGGCGGCCGATCGCAGGCGCGAGTGGGCGAGCGGAGCGGAGCGGCTTCGGGCGCGGCTGGGCTCTGGGCCGTGGCCTGGCCTGGGAGCTGGGCCGGCCCAGTCGGTGGGAGAAAAGGAGTTTTTTTAACATAATTTTTTTACAAACAAAAGTAGTAAAACAAACATAAAAAATATATATTATATAGGCATATAATATATCTAAATTTTTAGAAAAAGATTTTCTACAACATGAACATTTTCCTAGCATTAAATAAAATTCACACAAATTCAGATAATTCAAAGAGTGATACTGGTCTAATAAAATCCAATAAACATCATTTTAAAAATACCAAAATGATTTCAAATTTATTTCTCTCCAATTTTCTATTGTAGGGAATCATGTTACCCTATTTTCCGTATACTTTTATTTTGGAGAAAAATAATTTTAATAAAACCCAAATAACTCCAAATTGAAAATAATTTCAATGGACTTTAAATTTGAGTTTCTTTGAAACTCCCAACTCATATTTCATATAATTTGAAGAAGTCATTTTATCTTCTCTCGTGAAAATCATTGAGTTGCATAAAGTTTCAGAATTTGGAATTATTTTCAATGAAATTCAAATATTTTCAACACCCCTTGTCATTTAGATAAATGGAAGAAGTCATGTTATCTTCTCTCCAGGGTTTTGTGATGAAAAGAATTTGAATCATGGAGAGCAAAAATGCAAAAGGTGAAAGTTTGGGAAAGTCCTTTTATTCCCTCTCATTTAACTTTCAAAAAGTTTAGAATTTCACTCAATCAATAACAGTCAAACAATCAATCTATCTATCTATTTCTTATAACATTCCAAAATTTAGAATTTTGGGATGTTACATATTATGTCCTTGATGCACCGCTAGGTGACAGACCTATTGCAGGAGCAGATGCAGACGTTATGAACGTTTGACAAAAGCTCGGTATGATGACTACTTGATAGTTTAGTGCACCATGCTTTACGGCTTAGTACCGGGACTTCAAAATTGTTTTGAACGCCACAGAGCATATAAGATGTTCTAAGAGTTGAAATTGGTATTTCATACTCATGCTCGTGTCGAGAGGTATGAGACCTCTGACAGTACTTTGCCTACAAGATGGAGGAGAATTGCTCAGCTAGTGAGCATGTGCTCAGAATGTTTGAGTACTACAATCACTTGAATCAAGTGGGAGTTAATCTTCCACATAAGATAGTGATTGACAGAGTTCTCTAGTCACTATCACCAGGTTGCTAGAACTTCGTGATGAACTATAATATGCAAGGGATAACGGAAACGATTCCCAAGCTCTTCGTGATGCTGAAATCGACGAAGGTAGAAATCAAGAAAAGCATCAAGTGTTGATGGTTAACAAGACCACTAGTTTCAAGAAAAGGGCAAAGGGAAGAAAGGGGAACTTCAAGAAGAACGGCAAGCAAGTTGTTGTTCAAGTGAAAAAAACTCAAGTCTGGACCTAAGACTGAGACTAAGTGCTTCTACTGCAAAGGAACTGGTCACTGGAAGCGGAACTGCCCCAAGTATTTGGCGGATAAGAAGGATGTCAAAGTGAACAAAGGTATATTTGATATACAGATTATTGATGTGTATATTACTAGTGTTCGTAGCAACCCCTCGGTATTTGATACTGGTTCAGTTGCTAAGAGTAGTAACTTGAAACGGGAGTTGCAAAATAAACAGAAACTAGTAAAAGGCAAGGTGACGATGTGTGTTGGAAGTAGTTCCAAGATTAATATGATCATCATCGCACACTCCCTATACTTTCGGGATTAGTGTTGAAAGTAAATAAGTGTTATTTGGTGTTTGCGTTGAGCATGAATATGATTTGATCATGTTTGTTGCAATACGATTATTCATTTAAATTAGAGAATAATTGTTGTTCTGTTTACATGAATAAAACCTTCTATGGTCATACACCCAATAAAATGGTTTGTTGGATCTCGATCATAGTGATACACATATTCATAATATTGAAGCCAAAAGATGCAAAGTTAATAATGATAGTGCAACTTATTTGTGGCACTGCCATTTAGGTCATATTGGTGTAAAGCGCATGAAGAAACTCCATGCTGATGGAATTTTGGAATCACTTGCTTATGAATCACTTGATGCTTGTGAACCATGCCTCATGGGCAAGATGACTAAGACTTCGTTCTCCGGAACAATGGAGCGAGCAACAAATTTGTTGGAAATCATACATACTGATGTATATGGTCCGATGAATATTGAGGCTCGCGACAGGTATCATTATTTTCTGATCCTCACAGATAATTTGAGCAGATATGAGTATATCTACTTGATGAAACACAAGTCTGAAATATTTGAAAAGTTCAAAGAATTTCAGAGTGAAGTGGAGAATCATCATAACAAAAAAAAGTTTCTACGATATGATTGCAGAAGTAAAATATTTGAGTTACGAGTTTGGCCTTCAGTTAAAACAATGTGAAATAGTTTCACTACTCACGCCACCTAGAACACCATAGTGTAATGGTGTGTCCGAACATTGTAACTGTACTTTATTAGATATGGTGCGATCTATGATGTCTCTTACCGATTTACCACTATCATTTTGGGGTTATGCATTAGAGACAGCTACATTCACGTTAAATAGGGCACCATCTAAATCCATTGAGACGACACCGTATGAACTATGGTTTGGCAAGAAACCTAAGCTATCGTTTCTTAAAGTTTGAGGTTGCAATTCTTATGTGAAAAAGTTTCAACCTGATAAGCTCAAACCCAAATCGGAGAAGTGCATCTTCATAGGATACCCAAAAGAAAATGTTGGGTACACCTTCTATCATAGATCCGAAGGCAAGATATTCATTGCTGAGAATGGATCCTTTCTAGAGAAGGAGTTTCTCCCGAAAGAAGTGAGTGGGAGGAAAGTAGAACTTGATGAGGTAACTGTACCTGCTCCCTTATTGGAAAGTAGTTCATCACAGAAATCTGTTCTTGTGACTACTACACCAATTAGTGAGGAAGCTAATGATGAAGATCATGTAACTTCATATCAAGTTACTACCAAAACCTCGTAGGTAAAACAGAGTAAGATCCGCACCAGAGTGGTACGGTAATCCTGTTCTGGAGGTCATGTTACTTGACCATGACGAACCTACGAACTATGAGGAAGCGATGATGAGCCCAGATTCCGCGAAATGGCTTGAGGCCATGAAATCTGAGATGAGATCCATGTATCAGAACAAAGTATGGACTTTGATTGACTTGCCCAATGATCGGCGAGCCATTGAGATTAAATGGATCTTCAAGAGGAAGACGGACGCTGGTAGTAGTGTTACTATCTACAAAGCTAGAATTGTCGCAAAAAGGTTTTCGACAAGTTCAAGGTGTTAACTACTGAAAGGATCGATATGGTTGACTAGAGGGGGGTGAATAGGCAACTAACAATTTTTCTTTAACAATTTAAACTTTGCATCAAAGTAGGTTGTCTAGATATGCAACTAGGTGAGCAATCTATATGATGCAACAAGGATAGGAACACAAGCAAGCAAGAGATATGACACAAATAAGCTTGCACAAGTAAAGGCACGAGATAACCAAGAGTGGAGACGATGGATACGAAGATGTGTTACCGAAGTTCCTTCCCTTTGAGGGGAAGTACGTCTTCGTTGGAGCGATGTGGAGGCACAATGCTCCCCAAGAAGCCACTAGGGCCACTGTATTCTCCTCACGCCCTCACACAATGCGAGATGCTGTGATTCCACTATTGGTGCCCTTGGAGGCGGCGACCGGACCTTTACAAACAAGGTTGGGGTAATCTCCACAACTCAATTGGAGGCTCCCAACGACACCACGAAGCTTCACCACAATGGACTATGGCTCCGCGGTGACCTCAACCATCTAGGATGCTCAAACACCCATGAGTAACAAGATCCGCAAGGGATTAGTGGGGGAAAATCAAATTTCTCTTGGTGGAAGTGTGGATCGAGGCCTTCTCAACCACTCCCGAGCAAATCAACAAGTTTGATTGGCTAGGGAGTGAGATCGGGCGAAAATGGAGCTTAGAGCAACAATGGAGCTTAGGGTTGGAAGAGATAAGTCAACTGGGAAGAAGGGGACCCCTTATATAGTGGGGGACAAAGATCCAACCGTTATCCACCTACCAGCCCGCGGCTAGCGGTACTACCGCTCCAGGCTAACGGTACTACCGCAGGGCCACACGGTACTATCGCTTGCTGCCAAGCGGTACTACCGCACGGTCATGCAGTACAACCATATAGGCCCGCGGTACTGCCGCAACACCAGCAACAGCAAGGTCAGAACTGAAGCACAAGAGTTGAGGGCTGTACTTCTGCGAGCGCGGTACTACCACGCCGCCTTTCGGTACTACCACAAGGTAGGAATCCCCTAGCCAGAGGGAAGGAAACATCCGTGCCTACTTCCGCAAAGAAACGGAAGAAGCAAAAACCCGACACAGTACTACTGCAGAGGGGCGGTACTACTGCTTGACAACATAGCACGGTACTATCGCGGAAGGAAAGCGGTACTACCGTGGTAGGCGCGGATGTAAACAATTACATCCGCCCCTACTACCGCGAGGGAGCGGTACTAGCCTAGTGGGAAACAGTAGTGCAGCTCCAGGGGAGCGGTACTACCATGGGCACCTGCGGTACTACTGCGCCGCAGCATGGTACTACCGCTGGTGCCTACGGTACTACCGCTCA
This sequence comes from Triticum aestivum, assembly GCF_018294505.1. Taxonomy (NCBI): domain Eukaryota; kingdom Viridiplantae; phylum Streptophyta; class Magnoliopsida; order Poales; family Poaceae; genus Triticum; species Triticum aestivum. The sequence continues at coordinate 131,803,997 of NC_057806.1, forward strand.
CCTGGGAGCAGTACTACCGTGAGCCAACACAGTAGCCAGAAACAAGGAGGCGAGAAAGCGGAGGATGCTCCAAGGGAAAGGAGGGGACTAGAAAGAGACGTGTACGTGATGATTCCACCCAAACCTTTCCGACGCGGACCCCCTCTTAATAGTACGGCTTTCCTATGACTCAAATCCACCAAAAAGAAATGTAGAAAAGACGCCGTCTTCAACAGTCTCCGAGGGGCACCCAACCGTCTTGTGCCTAGCGATGAAATGTTTGGGATACTCAAGGCACACGATTAGTCCGCAAACGCGTTGTCGTCAATCACCAAAACACCTTAGGGATAAATATGCCCTTACAATCTCCCCCTTTTTGGTGGATTGATGACAAAACGGGATTTGCACAAGGAAAATAATATTAAGCAACCGCAAACCCCTCCTCTCTAGAATATAGACGGGCTCCCCCTAGATGTGTGCCAACTAGATGGGTGCTTTGGACTGCATGGCACACATACTAGGATCAAAGCTCCCCCTATATTATAGAGACAAGGCATATCTAGTAATAGGAAGGCTAACACTAGACAGGATAGCACAAACATAAGTTAACTAAGATAGATAGAGTGCATATGTCTTACACCATATGTAGGATAAGTCTCGAAGGCACAAACCAAACAAAAGCAAACGAGGCAAACGAGGTTCAAATGACAAAGCAAACACTCCAAGCATGACACAACGCAAATCCCTACATTCTCTCCCCCTTTGGCATCGAGACGCCAAAAAGGCAGAGAGGACACCTACACACATAGGGTGGCTCAGGCAGAGAAGTCATCCCACTGCTCCTCGTGCTCCTCGTCAGACTCAGTGGCGGGGATGGACTCCTCGATGTCCTCCTCTGAACTGGTCCACTTGTACCCCTGCTTCGCCATCCAGGCAGCCTCTGGTGTGATGACATCCTCAGAACCGCTAGAGACATCCTCTCCAAAGAGCTTCATAACCTTCTTGTCACAGCGGCGACTCTCCTTGTCTGCCACGTGAGTCCTGTACTGTCCCTTTGTCTGCATGCAGAAGAGAGTCTTCATCTTGTCCTTTAACTTCTTGGCCCACGACGGCTCAGAGGAAGGTGTGGTAGACCTAGCAGCACGGTCCTCGGGAACATTCTCTGCACCAGCCTCCTCCTCACCAACAGCCCTCCTAGCAGTAGAAGCCTCAGCACGGGTAGTAGTGTTGGCCCAGTTGGCCTTGACGCGGAGACTGATGGACTCATGCCGAATCCAGTCTGGAGCAAGGAACTCATCACCAGGGTACATCTTCTCCCAAGCTGTGGAGAGCAACAGAAACAGGTACGGTCCATAGATAGGTACCTTGCGAGTGAACACCGCAAACCGAAGCTCACACCACATGATGTGTGAGACATCAAGTGGCTGAGTCTGAGATGAACGTGCCTCTGCACACAGGAGCAACATGTCCACTAGATAAGAATGAACCTTGTCCTTGTCGCCAATGCATGGGAACAGAGTGTTGCGGAAGATGCGATGCATGATATCCAGAAAGGAGTTCAACACCCAAGTCGACTTGCCATTGGGGAGCACCTTCTCAACAAGGAATGGCTGAAGCAGGTTCTTGTTAGCAGACTCAGAGTTGGCGTGGGGGCGAACACCAACGGGTGTGTGAAGCCTGTCATCAGGAATGTGAAGCAGATCCATGAACTCCTTGTTGGAAATATGCCCTAGAGGCAATAATAAAAGGATTATTATTATATTTCCTTGTTCATGATGATTGTCTTTTATTCATGCTATAATTGTGTTATCCAGAAATCGTAATACATGTGTGAATACATAGACACCAACATGTCCCTAGTAAGTATCTAGTTGACTAGCTTGTTGATCAACAGATAGTCATGGTTTCCTGACTATGGACATTGGATGTCATTGATAACGAGATCACATCACTAGGAGAATGATGTGATGGACAAGACCCAATCCTAAACATAGCACAAGATCGTATAGTTCGTTTGCTAGAGTTTTTTCCAATGTCGAGTATCTTTTCCTTAGACCATGAGATCATGTAACTCCCGGATACCGTAGGAGTGCTTTGAGTGTACCAAACGTCACAACGTAATTGGGTGACTATAAAGGTATACTATGGGTATCTCCGAAAGTGTCTGTTGGGTTGACACGAATCGAGACTGGGATTTGTCACTCCGTATGACGGAGAGGTATCTCTGGGCCCACTCGGTAATGCATCATCATAATGAGCTCAATGTGATCAAGTGGTTGATCATGGGATCATGCATTATGGTACGAGTAAAGTGACTTGCCGGTAACGAGACTGAACGAGGTATTGGGATAACGACGATCGAATCTCGGGCAAGTAACATACAGATTGACAAAGGGAATTGTATACGGGGTTGCTTGAATCCTCGACATCGTGGTTCATCCGATGAGATCATCGAGGAGCATGTGGGAGCCAACATGGGTATCCAGATCCCGCTGTTGGTTATTGACCGGAGAGGTTTCTCGGTCATGTCTGCATGTCTCCCGAACCCGTAGGGTCTACACACTTAAGGTTCGGTGATGCTAGGGTTGTAGAGATATTAGCATACGGTAACCCAAAAGTTGTTCGGAGTCCCGGATGATATCCCGAACGTAATGAGAGGTTCCAGAATGGTCCAGAGGTAAAGAATTATATATAGGAAGTCCAGTTTCGGCCATCGGGAAGGTTTCGGGGGTCACCGGTATTGTACCGGGGCCACCGGAAGGGTCCCGGGGGTCCACCGGGTGGGGCCACCTATCCAGGAGGGCCCCATGGGCTGAAGTGGGAGGGGAACCAGCCCCTAGTGGGATGGTGCGCCCCCCCCCCTGGGCCTCCCCCTGCGCCTAGGGTTAGAAACCCTAGGGGTGGGGGCGCCACCCTTGCCTTGGGGGGGCAAGGCACCCCCTTGGCCGCCGCCCCCCTAGGAGATTGGATCTCCTAGGGCCGCCCCCCCCTAGGCACCCTATATATAGTGGGGGGAAGGGAGGGCTGCGCACCCAAGCCCCTGGCCTCTCCCTCTCCCTCCCGTGACACTCCTCCGTCTCCCTGCGCTTGGCAAAGCCCTGCTGAGATCACCGTACCTTCCACCACCACGCTGTCGTGCTGCTGGATCTTCATCAACCTCTCCTTCCCCCTTGCTGGATCAAGAAGGAGGAGACGTCATCCGCTCCGTACGTGTGTTGAACGCGGAGGTGCCGTCTGTTCGGCACTTGGTCATCGGTGATTTGGATCACGGTGAGTACGACTCCATCATCCCCGTTCTCTTGAACGCTTCCGCTCGCGATCTACAAGGGTATGTAGATGCACTCCCCTATCGTTGCTAGATGACTCCATAGATAGATCTTGGTGAAACGTAGAGAATTTTTTTTGTTTTCTGCAACGTTCCCCAACAGTGGCATCATGAGCTAGGTCTATGCGTAGTTACTATGCACGAGTAGAACACAAAGTAGTTGTGGGCATCGATATTGCCAATTTGCTTGCCGTTACTAGTCTTATCTTGATTCGGCGGCATCGTGGGATGAAGCGGCCCGGACCAACCTTACACGTACGCTTACGTGAGACCGGTTCCACCGTCTAACATGCACTAGTTGCATAAGGTGGCTGGCGGGTGTCTGTCTCTCCCACTTTAGTCGGATCGGATTCGATGAACAGGGTCCTTATGAAGGGTAAATAGAAATTGGCAATTCACGTTGTGGTTTTGGCGTAGGTAAGAAAACGTTCTTGCTAGAACCCTATTGCAGCCACGTAAAAAACTTGCAACAACAATTAGAGGACGTCTAACTTGTTTTTGCAGCAAGTGTTTTGTGATGTGATATGGCCAAAGTTGTGATGAATGATGAATGATATATATGTGATGTATGAGATCATGTTCTTGTAATAGGAATCATGACTTTTATGTCGATGAGTATGACAACCGGTAGGAGCCATAGGAGTTGTCTTTATTTTTTGTATGACCTGCGTGTCATTGAGAAACGCCATGTAAATTACTTTACTTTATTGCTAAACGTGTTAGCCATAAGTAATAGTTGGCGAGCAACTTCATGGAGACACGATGATGGAGATCATGGTGTCATGCCGGTGACAAGATGATCATGGAGCCCCAAGATGGAGATCAAAGGAAGCTATATGATACTGGCCATATCATGTCACTATTATTTGATTGCATGTGATGTTTATCATGTTTTTGCATCTTGTTTACTTAGAACGACGGTAGTAAATAAGATGATCCCTCATAATAATTTCAAGAAAGTGTTTCCCCTAACTGTGCACCGTTGCGACAGTTCGTTGTTTCGAAGCACCACGTGATGATCGGGTGTGATAGATTCCAACGTTCACATACAATAGGTGTAAGACAGATTTACACATGGAAACACTTAGGTTGACTTGACGAGCCTAGCATGTATAGACATGGCCTCGGAACACAGAAGACCGAAAGGTCGAGCATGAGTCGTATAGAAGATACGATCAACATGAAGATGTTCACCGATGTTGACTAGTCCGTCTCACGTGATGATCGGACACGACCTAGTTGACTCGGATCATGTTATACTTAGATGACTGGAGGGATGTCTATCTGAGTGGGAGTTCATTGAATAATTTGATTAGATGAACTTAATTATCATGAACTTAGTCTAAAATCTTTACAACATGTCTTGTAGATCAAATGGCCAACTTTGTCCTCAACTTCAACGTGTTCCTAGAGAAAACCAAGCTGAAAGACGATGGCAGCAACTATACGGACTGGGTCCGAAACCTGAGGATCATCCTCATAGCTGCCAAGAAAGATTATGTCCTACAAGCACCGCTAGGTGAAGCACCTACTCTCCCTGCAGAACAAGACGTTATGAACGCTTGGCAGACACGTGCTGATGATTACTCCCTCGTTCAGTGCGGCATGCTTTACAGCTTAGAACCGGGGCTCCAAAAGCGTTTTGAGAGACACGGAGCATATGAGATGTTCGAAGAACTGAAAATGGTTTTTCAAGCTCATGCCCGGGTCGAGAGATATGAAGTCTCCGACAAGTTCTTCAGTTGTAAGATGGAGGAAAACAGTTCTGTCAGTGAGCACATACTCACTATGCTTGGGTTACATAACCGCTTGACTCAGCTGGGAGTTAATCTCCCGGATGACGCGGTCATTGACAGAATCCTTCAGTTGCTTCCACCGAGCTACAAGAGCTTTGTGATGAACTTCAATATGCAGGGGATGGAAAAGACCATTCTTGAAGTATTTGCTATGCTGAAATCAGCAGAGGTAGAAGTCAAAAAGGAACATCAAGTGTTGATGGTGAATAAAACCACTAAGTTCAAGAAAGGCAAGGGTAAGAAGAACTTCAAGAAGGACGGCAAGGGAGTTGCCGCGCCCGGTAAGCAAGCTGCCGGGAAGAAGCCAAAGAATGGACCCAAGCCCGAGACTGAGTGCTTTTATTGCAAGGGAAGTGGTCACTGGAAGCGGAACTGCCCCAAATACTTAGCGGACAAGAAGGCCGGCATCACGAAAGGTATATGTGATATACATGTAATTGATGTGTACCTTACCAGTACTCGTAGTAGCTCCTGGGTATTTGATACCGGTGCAGTTGCTCACATTTGTAACTCAAAGCAGGAGCTGCGGAATAAGCGGAGACTGGCGAAGGATGAGGTGATGATGCGCGTCGGGAATGGTTCCAAGGTCGATGTGATCGCCGTCGGCACGCTACCTCTACATTTACCTACGGGATTAGTTTTAAACCTCAATAATTGTTATTTAGTGCCAGCTTTGAGCATGAACATTGTATCAGGATCTCGTTTAATTCAAGATGGCTACTCATTTAAATCCGAGAATAATGGTTGTTCTATTTATATGAGAGATATGTTTTATGGTCATGCTCCGATGGTGAATGGTTTATTCTTAATGAATCTCGAGCGTAATGCTACACATATTCATAGTATGAATACCAAAAGATGTAAGGTTGATAATGATAGTCCCACATACTTGTGGCACTGCCGCCTTGGTCACATAGGTGTCAAACGCATGAAGAAGCTCCATGCAGATGGACTTTTAGAGTCTCTTGATTACGAATCATTTGACACGTGAGAACCATGCCTCATGGGTAAAATGACCAAGACTCCGTTCTCAGGAACAATGGAGCGAGCAACCAACTTATTGGAAATCATACATACTGATGTGTGCGGTCCAATGAGTGTTGAGGCTCGCGGTGGCTATCGTTATGTTCTCACCCTCACTGATGACTTGAGTAGATATGGGTATATCTATTTAATGAAACACAAGTCTGAGACCTTTGAAAAGTTCAAGGAATTTCAGAGTGAGGTTGAGAATCAACGTGACAGGAAAATCAAGTTCTTGCGATCAGATCATGGGGGAGAATACTTGAGTCACGAATTTGGCACACACTTAAGAAAATGTGGAATAGTTTCACAACTCACGCCGCCTGGAACACCTCAGCGTAATGGTGTGTCCGAACGTCGTAATCGCACTCTATTAGATATGGTGCGATCTATGATGTCTCTTACCGATTTACCCCTATCATTTTGGGGCTATGCTTTAGAGACTGCCGCATTCACTTTAAATAGGGCTCCGTCGAAATCCGTTGAGATGACACCATATGAATTATGGTTTGGGAAGAAACCTAAGCTGTCGTTTCTAAAAGTTTGGGGATGCGATGCTTATGTCAAGAAACTTCAACCTGAAAAGCTCGAACCCAAGTCGGAAAAATGCGTCTTCATAGGATACCCTAAAGAAAATATTGGGTATACCTTCTACCTCAGATCCGAAGGCAAGATCTTTGTTGCCAAGAATGGATCCTTTCTAGAGAAAGAGTTCCTCTCGAAAGAAGTAAGTGGGAGGAAAGTAGAACTTGATGAAGTATTACCTCTTGAACCGGAAAGTGGCGCAACTCAGGAAAATGTTCCTGAGGTGCCTGCACCGACTAGAGAGGAAGTTAATGATGATGATCATGAAACTTCAGATCAAGTTGCTACTGAACTTCGTAGGTCCACAAGGACACGTTCCGCGCCCGAGTGGTACGGCAACCCTGTCTTGGAAATCATGTTGTTAGACAATGGTGAACCTTCGAACTATGAAGAAGCGATGGCGGGCCCGGATTCTGACAAATGGCTGGAAGCCATGAAATCCGAGATAGGATCCATGTATGAAAACGAAGTATGGACTTTGACTGACTTGCCCGATGATCGGCGAGCCATAGAAAATAAATGGATCTTTAAGAAGAAGACAGACGCGGATGGTAATGTGACCATCTATAAAGCTAGGCTTGTCGCTAAGGTTATCGACAAGTTCAAGGGGTTGACTACGATGAGACTTTCTCACCCGTAGCGAAGCTTAAGTCCGTCCGAATCATGTTAGCAATTGTCGCATTCTATGATTATGAGATATGGCAAATGGACGTCAAAACGGCATTCCTTAATGGTTTCCTTAAGGAAGAATTGTATATGATGCAGCCAGAAGGTTTTGTCGATCCTAAGAATGCTGACAAGGTGTGCAAGCTCCAACGCTCGATTTATGGGCTGGTGCAAGCATCTCGGAGTTGGAACATTCGCTTTGATGAGATGATCAAAGCGTTTGGGTTTATGCAGACTTATGGAGAAGCCTGCGTTTACAAGAAAGTGAGTGGGAGCTCTGTAGCATTTCTCATATTATATGTAGATGACATACTTTTGATGGGAAATGATATAGAACTTTTGGACAGCATTAAGGCCTACTTGAATAAGAGTTTTTCAATGAAGGACCTTGGAGAAGCTGCTTATATATTAGGCATCAAGATCTATAGAGATAGATCAAGACGCCTCATAGGTCTTTCACAAAGCACATACCTTGATAAGATATTGAAGAAGTTTAATATGGATCAGTCTAAGAAGGGGTTCTTGCCTGTGATGCAAGGTGTGAAATTGAGCTCAGCTCAATGTTCGACCACGGCAGAAGATATAGAAGAGATGAGTGTCATCCCCTATGCCTCGGCCATAGGGTCTATTATGTATGCCATGCTGTGTACCAGACCTGATGTAAACCTTGCTGTAAGTTTGGTAGGAAGGTACCAAAGTAATCCCGGCAAGGAACACTGGACAGTGGTCAAGAATATCCTGAAGTACCTGAAAAGGACAAAGGACATGTTTCTCGTTTATGGAGGTGACGAAGAGCTTGTCGTAAAGGGTTACATCGACGCTAGCTTCGACACAGATCTGGATGACTCTAAGTCACAAACCGGATACGTGTATATGTTGAATGGTGGACCAGTAAGCTGGTGCAGCTGCAAGCAGAGCGTCGTGGGGGATCTACATGTGAAGCGGAGTACATGGCAGCCTCGGAGGCAGCGCATGAAGCAATTTGGGTGAAGGAGTTCATCACCGACCTAGGAGTCATACCCAATGCGTCGGGGCCGATCAAACTCTTCTGTGACAACACTGGAGCTATTGCACTTGCCAAGGAGCCCAGGTTTCACAAGAAGACCAGGCACATCAAGCGTCGCTTCAACTCCATTCGTGAAAATGTTCAAGATGGATACATAGATATTTGTAAAGTACATACGGATCTGAATGTCGCAGATCCGTTGACTAAACCTCTCCCTAGGGCAAAACATGATCAACACCAGAACTCTATGGGTGTTCGATTCATCACAATGTAACTAGATTATTGACTCTAGTGCAAGTGGGAGACTATTGGAAATATGCCCTAGAGGCAATAATAAAAGGATTATTATTATATTTCCTTGTTCATGATGATTGTCTTTTATTCATGCTATAATTGTGTTATCCGGAAATCGTAATACATGTGTGAATACATAGACACCAACATGTCCCTAGTAAGCCTCTAGTTGACTAGCTCGTTGATCAATAGATAGTCATGGTTTCCTGACTATGGACATTGGATGTCATTGATAACGAGATCACATCATTAGGAGAATGATGTGATGGACAAGACCCAATCCTAAACATAGCACAAGATCGTATAGTTTGTTTGCTAGAGTTTTTTCCAATGTCAAGTATCTTTTCCTTAGACCATGAGATCATGTAACTCCCGGATACCGTAGGAGTGCTTTGGGTGTACCAAACGTCACAACGTAACTGGGTGACTATAAAGGTATACTACGGGTATCTGCGAAAGTGTCTGTTGGGTTGACACGAATCGAGACTGGGATTTGTCACTCCGTATGACGGAGAGGTATCTCTGGGCCCACTCGGTAATGCATCATCATAATGAGCTCAATGTGATCAAGTGGTTGATCACGGGATCATGCATTACGGTACGAGTAAAGTGACTTTCCGGTAACGAGACTGAATGAGGTATTGGGATACCGACGATCGAATCTCGGGCAAGTAACATACCGATTGATAAAGGAAATTGTATACGGGGTTGCTTGAATCCTCGACATCGTGGTTCATCTGATGAGATCATCGAGGAGCATGTGGGAGCCAACATGGGTATCCAGATCCCGCAGTTGGTTATTGACTGGAGAGGTTTCTCGGTCATGTTTGCATGTCTCCCGAACCCGTAGGGTCTACACACTTAAGGTTCGGTGACGCTAGGGTTGTAGAGATATTAGCATACGGTAACCCGAAAGTTGTTCGGAGTCTCGGATGAGATCCCGGACGTCATGAGGAGTTCCGGAATGGTCCGGAGGTAAATAATTATATATAGGAAGTCCATTTTCGGCCATCGGGAAGGTTTCGGGGGTCACCGGTATTGTACCGAGGCCACCGGAAGGGTCCCGGGGGTCCACCGGGTGGGGCCACCTATCCCAGAGGGGCCCATGGGCTGAAGTGGGAGGGGAACCAGCCCCTAGTGGGCTGGTGCGCCCCCCCTTGGGCCTCCCCCTGCGCCTAGGGTTAGAAACCCTAGGGGTGGGGGCGCCACCCTTGCCTTGGGGGGCAAGGCACCCCCTTGGCCGCCGCCCCCCCTAGGAGATTGGATCTCCTAGGGCCGGCGCCCCCCTAGGCACCCTATATATAGTGGGGGGAAGGGGGCCTGCGCACCCAAGCCCCTGGCCTCTCCCTCTCCCTCCCGTGACACTCCTCCGTCTCCCTGCGCTTGGCGAAGCCCTGCTGAGATCACCGTTGCTTCCACCACCACGCCGTCGTGCTGCTGGATCTTCATCAACCTCTCCTTCCCCCTTGCTGGATCAAGAAGGAGGAGACGCCATCCGCTCCGTACGTGTGTTGAACGCGGAGGTGCCGTCCGTTCGGCACTTGGTCATCGGTGATTTGGATCACGGCGAGTACGACTCCATCATCCCCGTTCTCTTGAACGCTTCCGCTCGCGATCTACAAGGGTATGTAGATGCACTCCCCTATCGTTGCTAGATGACTCCATAGATAGATCTTGGTGAAACATAGAGAATTTTTTTTGTTTTCTGCAACGTTCCCCAACACTCCTTCCATGTAGCAGACAACTGACGGCTGTTGGTCATCCAGGTCATCCTCCGCTCATCCCCGGGATGAAAGTAAACTGAGGCAAAGAACTGACAGATAAGCTCAGGGTCATAGTCTAGGTGAAAGGAGATCACAGGCTCAATAGCAAACTGCTCCACCAAGTCCAGAGCCTCTCCAAAATAGTCACGAAACTTGTCCTTCCGGATGTGATTCATGTCTATCCACTTGACATCCACAAAGGTATTCTGCTTGTTCTTGATCATATCCAGATAGATGAGAGCCTGTTGCTTGGTCCAGAACAACTCGGTGCCTTTGAGGACAGCCCAAGGATTCACATAGGGATTGATCTTCGGGCGTTTGACATACTCATTGACTGAAATCTCGTCCATGCCCTTAGCAGGTTCCTTTTGCTTGCTAGCAGTGGTCTTGACATTGCGCTTGGGGGCATTAGAGCCCTCTGGTGCTTCATCTTGGGGATTGCGCAGACGCTTGGAGCCAGTGTCACGACTGGGATTGGAACGGCGAGAGCCACCACCTAAGACACAAAGTGCAAAACACACACGACAAGCAAGAAGGATCAATGCAAAGACCACAATAAAGCAAAAGAAACATGCAGGAAGCACACAAGATAATTGCCATGAGAGAGATTTGACCCCTATGATAGTACTGCCAAGTGCCGCGGTACTAAGATTGTAGTACCGCTCTTAGTCGCGGTAGTACCGTTTAAGGCCATGGTAGTACCGGGTCTGGGAGCGGTAGTAGGATCTTAGTGCCACAGCTAGTGCAGTAGTACCGCGTCTGATGGGCGGTAGTACCGCACGAGCTAGCGCGGTAGTACCGCACCTGATGGGTGGTAGTACTGCACGAGCGGTAGTACCACACATGAGACACGGTAGTACTGCACCGCGTCAGATCCGAACAAGTTCAAATCTGAGAAAAGCCCACGAAACCGTGACGGTACTACGGTTGGACAAATCTACCATAGGACAACATATCAAGTATGATTCCTACGCAACACGACTCTCCTACATCCTACTCTTGCACAGATTTGGCCTAAAATCTCAAGAACAACAAGCATCTCCCCAAAAACCTAGAAGCGAGAGAACAACCAAGAAAAAGAGGGATTTGGGGAAAAACCTTGGTCCATGGCAAGAGGAAGTGGTGGGGAACGATCCCACCGGTCGGAATCCGAGGGGAGTGGCCGGAGACGGAGATCCGTCGAGGACCTCCGGCGTCGTTTTGAGCAAAAGAGAGAGAGAGAGGCGTGGGGAGAGAGACAAGTGAATGGGTATGGGGAGTTGGAACTCCCCTGCCCGAGTCATAACCCCCACACTCACTCGATGGCGCGGTAGTACCGTGCCTCATCGCGGTAGTACCGCTCGGCGGAAGTAGCGCACCTGAGCGGTAGTACCGTGCTCTGGCGCAGTAGTACCATGCCCTCTCAAAGCGGTAGTACCGCGGCAAGCCGCGATAGTACCATGGGCTCAAGAAGATGCACGTTTCAAGCACACAAAAAAGAGGTCTTTGCACGAACACTCCGAGGCAACACGACACCACAAGACCACGCTACACACAAAGGCAGAAAGGAAAACGACCAAACGAAACAACCACGAGACACCACCTCCCCAAAGAGAGGGCGGTGGCCGTAGCCACCTATGTTTGAGTCAATTGGTATGGCACCGCAAAGAATTATCCTTGGGCTCATGACCAAAACTCGTCTTTGAAGCACAAGTACCATCAAACATGGCTAATGTGAAAGACTTGATCAATTTATGCATAATGGGGGGAGGGAGAGTTCATTGAGAGAACAACACTCCCCCTATGTCCATGCCTACATCTAAACAAGACAACAAGTTGAGTATGGTGGGATGTGCAAGGGTTCAAGCAACATTGCTCGAATCAATGATATTTAGCTCATGCCTTAACTCACGAAATATTGCTTCATCCAAGGGCTTTGTGAAAATATCTGCAAGGTTATCATGAGTGTTGACATAGTTGAGCTCGATCTCTCCTCGCCTAATGTGATCCCGGATGAAGTGATACCGGATCTCAATATGCTTCGTCTTGAAGTGCTGCACCGGGTTGAGAGAGATCTTGATGGCACTTTTATTGTCACACCAAAGAGGCACTTTGTCACAAATGACACTGTAATCCTTTAAAGTTTGCCTCATCCATAAGAATTGTGCACAACAACTACCGGCCGCCACATACTCCGCTTCGGTGGACGAGAGAGACACACAACTTTGCTTTTTGGAAGACCAACTTACCAAAGAGCAACCAAGGAATTGGCACCCTCCGGAAGTGGACTTCCTATCCACTTTGTCTCCCACCCAATCGGAATCCGAATACCCTACAAGCTTGAAGTTTTCTCCTCTTGGGTACCATAAGCCAAAGTTTGGGGTATGAGCCAAATATCGAAAGATTCGTTTGACCACCACATAGTGACTTTCCTTAGGTGCGGCTTGAAACCGTGCACAAATTCCCACACTCAACATGATATCTGCTCTAGATTCACAAAGGTAGAGCAAGGAGCCTATCATGGAACAATATACCTTTTGATCCACCGTTTTACCATTGGGATCTATGTCAAGTTGGCACTTGGTGGGCATTGGAGTGGAAGCCGGCTTGACATCACTTAGCTTGAATCTCTTGAGCATGTCTTGAGTGTATTTGGCTTGATTGATGAAGGTTCCTTCTCTTCTTTGCTTCACTTCGAACCCTAGAAAGAACTTCAACTCTCCCATGGAAGACATCTCGAACTTTGAGGTCATGAGAGCGGCAAATTCCTCATTGAAAGCTTTGTTAGGGGAACCAAAGATAATAGCATCAACATATAATTGGCACACAAACAACTCCCCTTTGACCTTCTTAGTAAAAAGAGTGGGGTCGATTAGCCCAACTTCAAAACCACGGTCTTGTAACAACTCGGTAAGGTGGTCATACCACGCACGTGGGGATTGTTTAAGGCCATAGAGTGCCTTATCAAGTTGATACACATGATCGGGAAAGTAGGGATCCTCGAACCCGGGGGGTTGCTTGACATAAAGCAATTCATTAATGGGACCGTTAAGAAAAGCAATCTTCACATCCATTTGTTGTAACTTAAAGTTATGATGAGAAGCATATGCAATCAACATGCGAATGGATTCAAGACGAGCAACGGGAGCAAAGGTTTCACCGTAGTCGATACCCTCGACTTGGGAGTAGCCTTGTGCTACCAAATGAGCCTTGTTGCGAATGATAATCCCATGGGCATCTTGCTTGTTCTTAAATATCCACTTGGTTCCAATGACATTGTGGTTCCCCGTCGGTCTTGACACCAATCTCCACACTTTGTTGCGCTCGAAGTTGTTGAGTTCTTCATGCATGGCATTGAGCCAATCCGGATCTTCGAGCACCTCATAGACCTTGTGGGGTTCGACACAAGAGACAAACGTGTGATGCTCACAATAGTTTGCTAATTGTCTACGAGTGCTTACCCCCCTTTCTTAAGCTTCCAAGCACATTCGTCATGAGATGATCCTTGGTGGAGAGCTTGGAAGCAACCTTGGCAGCACGACGCTCCAATTCCTCCTCGGGGGTGAGACGAGGAGTGGTCACTTGATCATCTTAAGCGTCGTCTTGAGCTTGTTCTTGTTCTTGAACTTGCTCGGAGGATAGAACTTGACCTTGGGCATCACTTGATGTGTGAACACCGTCTTGAGCATGATCTTGCCCTTGGTCATGTTCTTGAGGATGAGGGCCTTCGTGTTGTTCTTCGGAAGCGTGTGGGCCTTGGGTTGGTGATGGCTCCACTTGAGTGGAGCATTGTCCTTCTCCTTCGGCCACAAGGGGTTCCTCAATGGGTAGGATAAAGCCAACACCCATTCTTCTTATGGCTTGAGGAGGAATTTCATCACCTACATCACAAGTGCCACTTTGCTCCACTTGGGAGCCGTTATTCTCATCAAACTCCACGTTACACGTCTCCTCAATAAGTCCCGTGGATTTATTAAGGACACGGTAAGCATGAGAGTTTGTAGCATAACCAACAAATATGCCCTCATAAGCTCTAGCCTCAAATTTAGACAACCGAACGCCTTTCTTGAGAATGAAACACTTACACCCGAACACCCGAAAGTACTTGAGGATGGGCTTGTTACCGGTGAGTATATCATATGGAGTCTTGTTCAAGCCCTTGCGGAGGTAGAGCCGATTGGATGCATGACACGCGGTGTTGATGGCTTCGGCCCAAAAGTTGTACGGAGACTTGAACTCCGCCATCATGGTCCTTGCCGCATCCATCAACGTCCGGTTCTTCCTCTCCGCAACACCGTTTTGTTGAGGGGTGTAAGGTGCGGAATATTGATGCTTGATCCCCTCATCACTAAGAAACTCATCCAAGGTGTAGTTCTTGAACTCGGTGCCGTTGTCACTTCTTATTGTCAAGATCTTTGCATTGTGTTGACGTTGTGCTTCATTTGCAAAGTCAATGACGGTTTGTTGGGTCTCGCTCTTCCTTTTGAAGAAAAACACCCAAGTATATCTTGAGTAGTCATCCACAATCACCAAGCAATACTTCCTACCCCCAAGACTATCGAAGGATGGAGGCCCAAAGATATCCAAGTGAAGGAGCTCCAAAGGCCTCTTTGAGTAAATGATAGTCGTGGGAGGGTGAGCCTTCTCATGTAGCTTTCCTTCGATACAAGCACTGCAAGCACGATCTTTGGCAAAACTAACATTCCTTAGTCCACGGACATGGTCCCCCTTGAGAAGACTTTGCAAAGATCTCATATTGACATGGGCTAGACGGCGATGCCAAAGCCATCCCACATCAACTTTAGCCATTAGGCATGTCGCGGTCTTAGTGGGTCGCTCCGAAAAGTTAATCACATATAGACCATTCTCGACATGCCCAACAAAGGCTACTTTAAGAGTCTTGCTCCACAAGAGGGCCACGGTATCGATATCAAAGAAAGTGGTAAAGCCCATGATTGCAAGTTGACGAACGGAAAGTAAATTGTATGCAAGGGACTCAACAAGCATGACCTTCTCGATCGTGAGATCATGAGAGATGACCACCTTGCCAAGTCCCAATACCTTAGAAGATGAGGCGTCACCCCACTCGACATTGGTGGGCATAGATGGAATCTTGTGCACGTCCACCACCAAGTCCTTGCTTCCGGTCATATGATTTGTAGCTCCGCTATCGAGCAACCATGATCCCCCACCGGAAGCAAACACCTACAAGAGATCAATGCTTGGTTTTAGGTACCCATTTTGTGATGGGTCCTTTGATGTTAGTAACAAGGGTCTTTGGAACCCAAATAGACCATTCAATGTATTCATGAGGAGAACCAACGAATTTGGCAAACACATGCCCATCACTAGCACGACATAACATATAAGAAGGATTAAAGTCGCCGACTTTGATGAGAGGAGTAGCATTGCCCTTTTTGACAGCGCCACCCTTCGCATTGTTCTTATTCTCCTTGGAATCACTCTCTCCCTCCTTCACAAAGGTTTGCATGAGAGGAGGAGGTCGTTTGGTCTTGTCATTCTTCTTCTTGTTCTTGGACTCGGGCACGTACCCAACCCCTTCCTTGGCCACAACTCCCTTTTGGTTGATCAAGAGGTAGTTGAGGTTCTTCTTGCCTTGTATGCAAGTCGCAAGACCTCTCTCAAGTTGCCCCTTTAGCTTAGCGTTCTCCTCAACAAGATGCACATGCTCACAACACGGGTTAGTAGCATTTGCATTATCAATTAACATCATACGAGGAAAAGTGGCTTTTTCCTTGGTTAGCTTTACTTGACGTTGATCATGAGACTCTTTGAGGCTAGCATGAGCACCCTTCAAGACCTTGTGAGCCTTGTCAAGTAGAACAAACTCCTCTTTGAGTCTAGCAAGATCAACCTCAAGTTCGGCCTTCTCGGAGTTTAGCACATGAGAAACAATGAGAACATGATCATAATCTTTCTTTAACTTAGCATGATCAACATTGTGTGACTCCTCAAGAGCCAAACGAAGACCATGCTCTTCCTCAAGAGCATTGGAAAGATCCGAAATCTCATCGGCATAGTCACGACTATGCCCTTCCATCTTAGTGATGGTATCTTCGTGAGCCTCGATCATGTCATTGGCTTCACCAAGTTGTTCCAAGAGAGCAACAAAGTGCTTCTTGGATTTACCCTTAAGTTTTCCCATAAAGGCCTCAAACTCATTTGCCTCCACATTAGCTCCCTCATGTTCATTAATGCTATCCGTCGAAGAAGGATGATTAATGATGGTAGTTTTGATGTTGGGGGTTACCTTGTTGGTGGCTTTAGCCATGAGGCACTTGGCGGTGATGCTCTCATTGGGTGAGTCGAAGAGAGACACCCGTGGAGTCGTCGCAATGGCAACTGAGGCCATGGCAGCCAACTCACCATATTCATCATCGTCATCATCCTCATTGTACTCTTCTTGTACCACCAATGCCTTGGGAGGAGTCTTCTTGGTGAAGTTGCTCTTGTTGGGGAACGACTTGGCCTTGTCCTTTCGGATGTGCTTGCCACCATTGTCTTCCCTCTTCTCATACGGGCACTCCGCAACAAAATGACTCACATTGCCACAATTGTAGCAAGTCCTTACACGCTGCTTGCTCTTCGTGCCACTTGAGTTGTTTTTGTTAAAGTTTGGCCTCGAGTTTTTCTTGCTCCAAAATTGCCTTGAAGAAAGTGCCATGTGTTCATGATATGCATACTTTGTATCTTCGGGGTTGCTCTCCTCTTCTTCCTCTTCTTCTTCTTCAACGGAGAGCTTGGCCTTCAATGCAAGGTTGGGCTTCTTTTCCCTTTGAGAATGAAGCACCGCATTGTCGGCGGTCTTGTCCAAAATGTTCATGGCCACAAACTCATCCAACACTTCACTTGAGGTCAAAGTGTGGAAGTCTGGTCTTTGACGAATGATGGAGGACATGGCCTTGTGGTAGGGCATCATTGCCTTGAGGAATTTGCGCTTGATCCAATTGTCATCCGTGTCCTTGCTCCCGAGATCTCGGAGTGAGACCGCGAGTTTGGTTACTCCCCGATAAAGCTCACGAGGTTCTTCATCTTCTTTCATTGCAAACTCATCGGCCTCATCTTGCACCACTTCATAGTTGGAGCGTTGAATGCTTGTGCTTCCCCGGTAGAGAGAGACAACACAAAGACATGCGTCTTTGGCCAAGGCGAAGGGCCGAAGATGAGGTAGGTCTTCGGGTGGGATTGCATCTTGAATGATGAAGAAAGCATTCTCATTGAATTGATTATCCGTGGTTTCTCGAGGAGTGAAGTTGCTTGGATCATGCGGATAGAAACCTTCTTCAATGATTCTCCAAAGATTAGTGTTCACATGATTTAAATGACGTTTAAAGCGGTAAACCCAAGAATCAAACTCCTCATTTTTCACAATCTTAGGGGGAGGACCGGCATGATTCAAATGAGTGGAAGGAACCTGTCCACCATAAACAAGTGGTGGTTCCACATGAGCAAAGATACCAGTGCCATTCTTACCACTAGAAGAAGGAGCCTTTTCACTACTAGCTTCCCCCTTATCGGAGGTAGCATCCGTCACCTCGTCGGTGGGATTACCCACTTTCAACGGTGCGGTGGATAGTTTAAGCCCTTCAAGGAATTTAGTAAACATGCTTTCAACCTCGGTCTTCATGGAGGTTTTCAATGTCTCCAAGGCCACATTGAACTCCTCACGAGAGACCGAGGTTTCCCCATCGCTCGTAGACGAGATCGGATTCACACCGGAGTGTTCCTCCACACCATCTATGGTATCAACCATACTCTTCGGACGGTAAAGTCCTTAATAAAGAGACGACGCTCTGATACTAATTGAAACGATCGATATGGTTGACTAGAGGGGGGGTGAATAGGCAACTAACAATTTTTCTTTAACAATTTAAACTTTGCATCAAAGTAGGTTGTCTAGATATGCAACTAGGTGAGCAACCTATATGATGCAATAAGGATAGGAACACAAGCAAGCAAGAGATATGACACAAATAAGCTTGCACAAGTGAAGGCATGAGATAACCAAGAGTGGAGACGATGGAGACGAGGATGTGTTACCGAAGTTCCTTCCCTTTGAGGGGAAGTACGTCTCCGTTGGAGCGGTGTGGAGGCACAATGCTCCCCAAGAAGCCACTAGGGCCACCGTATTCTCCTCATGCCCTCACACAATGCGAGATGTCGTGATTCCACTATTGGTGCCCTTGGAGGCGGCGACCGGACCTTTACAAACAAGGTTGGTGCAATCTCCACAACTCAATTGGAGGCTCCCAACGACACCATGAAGCTTCACCACAATGGACTATGGCTCCGCGGTGACCTCAACCGTCTAGGATGCTCAAACACCCAAGAGTAACAAGATCCGCAAGGGATTAGTGGGCGGAAATCAAATTTCTCTTGGTGGAATGTGGATCGAGGCCTTCTCAACCACTCCCGAGCAAATCAACAAGTTTGATTGGCTAGGGAGTGAGATCGGGCGAAAATGGAGCTTAGAGCAACAATGGAGCTTAGGGTTGGAAGAGATAAGTCAACTGGGAAGAACGGGACCCCTTATATAGTGGGGGACAAAGATCCAACCGTTATCACCTACCAGCCCGCGGCTAGTGGTACTACCGCTCCAGGCCATCGGTACTACCGCAGGGCGGCGCGGTACTACCGCTTGCTGCCAAGCGGTCCTACCGCACGGTCATGCGGTACAACCGTACAAGCCCGCGGTACTGCCGCAACACCAGCAACAACAAGGTCATAACTGAAGCACAAGAGCTGAGGGCGGTACTTCCGCGAGCGCGGTACTACCGCGCCGCCTTGCGGTACTACCGCAAGGCAGGAATCCCCTAGCCAGGGGGAAGGAAACATCCGTGCCTACTTCCGCAAAGAAACGGAAGAAGCAAAAACCCGACACAGTACTACTGCAGAGGGGCGGTACTACTGCCTGACAACATAGCACGGTACTACCATGGAAGGAAAGCGGTACTACCGTGGTAGGCGCAGATGTAAAAAATTACATCCGCCCCTACTACCGCGAGGGAGCGGTACTAGCCTGGTGGGCAACGGTAGTGCAGCTCCAGGGGAGCGGTACTACCGTGGGCACCTGCGGTACTACCACGCCGCAGCATGGTACTACCGCTGGTGCCTACGGTACTACCGCTCACCTGGGAGCAGTACTACCGCGAGCCAACACAGCAACCAGAAACAAGGAGGCGAGAAAGCGGAGGATGCTCCAAGGGAAAGGAGGGGACTAGAAAGAGACGTGTACGTGATGATTCCACCCAAACCTTTCCGACGCGGACCCCCTCTTAATAGTACGGCTTTCCTATGACTCAAATCCACCAAAAAGAAACGTAGAAAAGACGCCGTCTTCAACAGTCTTCGAGGGGCACCCAACCGTCTTGTGCCTAGCGATGAAATGTCTGGGATACTCAAGGCACACGATTAGTCCGCAAACACGTTGTCATCAATCACCAAAACACCTTAGGGATAAATATGCCCTTACAACTACGATGAGACTTTCTCACTCGTATCTATGCTTAAGTCTGTCCGAATCATGTTAGCAATTGCCGCATTTTATGAAATCTGGCAAATGGATAAACAAAATTGCATTCTTTAATGGATTTATTAAAGAAGAGTTGTATATGATGCAACCAGAAGGTTTTGTCAATCCTAAAGGTACTAACAAAATATGCAAGCTCCAGCGATCCATCTATGGACTGGTGCAAGCATCTCAGAGTTGGAATATATGCTTTGATAAGTTGATCAAAGCATATAGTTTTATACAGACTTGCGGTGAAGCCTGTATTTATAAGAAAGTGAGTGGGAGCACTACAGCATTTCTGATAAGTATATGTGAATGACATATTGTTGATCAGAGATAATGTAGAATTATTCTACAAAGCATAAAGGAATGTTTGAAAGGAGTTTTTCAAAGGAAGACCTCGGTGAAGCTGCTTACATATTGAGCATCAAGATCTATAGAGATAGATCAAGACGCTTGATAAGTTTTTCAATGAGTACATACCTTGACAAGATTTTGAAGTAGTTCAAAATGGAACAGTCAAAGAAGGAGTTCTTGCCTGTGTTACAAGGTGTGAAGTTGAGTAAGACTCAAAACCCGACCACGGCAGAAGATGGAGAGAGAATGAAAGTCATTCCCTATGCCTCAGCCATAGGTTCTATAAAGTATGCCATGCTATGTACCAGACCTATTGTATACCCTGCCTTGAGTTTGGCAAGGGAGTATAATAGTGATCTAGGAGTAGATCACTGGACATTGGTCAAAATTATCCTTAGTGGAATAAGGATATGTTTCTCGATTATGGAGGTGACAAAAGGTTCGTCGTAAAGGGTTACGTCGATGCAAGTTTTGACACTGATCCAGATGACTCAAAGTCTCAATCTGGATACATATTGGAAGTTGGAGCAATTAGCTAGAGTAGCTCCGTGCAGAGCATTGTTGACATATTGGAAACATAATACATGTGTGAATACATAGACAAACAGTATGTCACTAGTATGCCTCTACTTGACTAGCTCGTTGAATCAAAGATGGTTAAGTTTCCTAGCCATAGACATGAGTTGTCATTTGATTAACGGGGTCACATCATTAGAGAATGATGTGATTGACTTGACCCATTCCATTAGCATAGCACTTGATCGTTTAGTTTCTTGCTATTGCTTTCTTCATGACTATGAGATTATGCAACTCCCATTTACCAGAGGAACACTGTGTGTGCTACCAAACATCACAACGTAACTGGGTGATTATAAAGGTGCTCTACAGGTGTCTCCGAAGGTACTTGTTGGGTTGGCGTATTTCGAGATTAGGATTTGTCACTCTGATTGTCGGAGAGGTATCTCTGGGCCCACTCGGTAATGCACATCACTATAAGCCTTGCAAGCATTGCAACTAATGAGTTAGTTGCGGGATGATGTGTTACGGAACGAGTAAAGAGACTTGCCGGTAACGAGATTGAACTAGGTATTGAGATACCGACGATCGAATCTCGGGCAAGTTACATACCGATGACAAAGGGAACAACGTATGTTGTTATGCGGTTTGACCGATAAAGATCTTCATAGAATATGTAGGAGCCAATATGAGCATCCAGGTTCCGCTATTGGTTATTGACCGGAGACGTGTCTCGGTCATGTCTACATAGTTCTCGAACCCGTAGGGTCCGCACGCTTAACGTTTCGATGACGGCTATATTATGAGTTTATGAGTTTTGATGTACTGAAGGTTGTTCGGAGTCCCGGATGTGATCACGGACATGACGAGGGGTCTCGAAATGGTCGAGACATGAAGATTGATATATTGGACGACTATATTCGGACACCGGAATGGTTTTGGGGGTTATCGGATATATACCGGAGTACCGAGGGGTTTCCGGAACCCCCCCGGGGGTTATTGGGCCTCATGGGCCCAAAGTGGTGGAAGAGGAGAGGCAGCAGGAGGTGGCGCGCGGCCCCCCTTGCCCCAATCCGAATTGGGAAAGGGGAGGGGGCGCGACCCCCCTTCTCCTCTTCTCTCCACCTCCTCCTCCCCCCTTCTCCTAGTTGGAATAGGAAAGGGGGGGGGGGCAAAACCTACTTGGAGTAGGATTGCCCCCCTTGGGCGCGCCTCCTCCTCTTGGCCGGCCCCCTCCTCCTTCCCCCTTTATATACGGAGGAGGGGGGCACCCCATAGACACAATAAATGATCAAGTTGATCTTTTAGCCGTGTGCGGTGCCCCCCTCCACCATAGTCCACCTCGACAATACTATAGCAGTGCTTAGGCGAAGCCCTGCGTTGGTAGAACATCAACATCGTCACCACGCCGTCGTGCTAATGAAACTCTCCCTCAACACTCGGCTGGATCGGAGTTCGAGGGACGTCATCGGGCTGAACGTGTGCTGAACTCGGAGGTGCCGTGCGTTCGGTACTTGATCGGTCGGATCGTGAAGACGTACGACTACATCAACCGCGTTGTGCTAACGCTTTCGCTTTCGGTCTACGAGGGTACGTAGACAATACTCTCCCCTCTCGTTGCTATGCATCACCATGATCTTGCGTGTGCGTAGGATTTTTTTTGAAATTACTACGTTCCCCAACAACAACAAATGAGCTCTAAAAATGCATAAATTATAGAGCCATCACTTGCAAAAAAAATTGTAGGTATGCGCTTAGAAAGTAAAGGAGGGTGTCTCTTGCACTACAAGCTCCTCGGGGCAACCAGTTTGATGATAGGCCTAGGGTTAATCCTCAGTTCATCCCCTTCTTCGGCGGGAGCTCTTCTCGAGCGCTTAGACTGACAACCTTTGTTGGAAGGGGCAAAGGTGCTCGCGGCAGGAGCAGCGTGGGAGAGGGACCGCTTTTGCTTTGCGGGGCGATGATCGGCGGCTGCATTGACAACGGGAGATAACATCCCCACACGGTCAAACATAATAGGCACTTTAGTGCCGTCGATGCCTTCTTAATAGAAGACCCCATCTTTGAAGATGAGGTCGGTATGAGGATCCTCGGTCAAGTCGAGGTCATCATCACGAACATGGAGCTTAGGTTGAGGAGCGGGGGAATTCACAGTCTTGATCCATCGCCTCCAATTTTGCTCGAATATGTTAAACGTCTGATCAAGAAGATAAATACCATCTTCAATAAATATAATGCAAGTAAATAAAACTTACTGCTTCAACCGGCTTATAGCTGGCAAAACCGTCGAACATAGGATCTTTGGCAAGATCGCCCCCTTCGCCCTTAAACATCGCCTCCAGCGCAGCTCCGATCTCTTGATGATTTGTGAACCCTTCCCTGATGGCGCAGGTCGAGTGGTTGGCCCCATTATATTACCACATGGGTGAAAGTGTTGCTGGAGAGGCTGGACTCCTCGGGCAAGAGCCACTGCCATCACATTGACGATGGTGAGCTTGTGATGGCCGAGGCAAGTGACTTGAGTGGCAAGCCTAGCCACCTTGGAGCCCCCATCTCGGGCTTGAGTCCTCGGATGACAGTTGTATCACTCTTTTGGAGGACCAGGAGTAAAGGGAGGAAGCCCTTGCCGAAGAGGATCCTCGAGTGGAACGTCAAAGATGTAGAACCATTCGTGTTGCCAGGTCTCGCTGTCCTCCTTAGGGGTGCTTGGAAGATACCCAACCCCAGCAATTCGGCACACCTCGGCGCCCCCTACCTCAAAGATGATGTTGTCCCGAATATGCGGGACCAAGCAAAAGTACTTGCACCACAGGTCAAAGTGGGTTTTACACTAAGGAAGGCTTCACATAAAGCGACGTAGCCGACTATGTGAAGGATTGAGTGGGGCGTGAGGTGATGGAGTTGGATCCCATAAAACTTCAGGAGACCCTGGACCTGGAGGAAGGGGTGGATTGGAAAGCCTAGCCCCTGGACGAAGCTTACCCGCTCGTCAACCTACAGCGCCGGGAAATTATCATTGAGCAGGTCGTCGTCCAAAGCAACCAAGCCAGGCCGAATCCACGCAAATTCTAGGTCAGGTAGGTATCCCCGGGTAGCAAGACGATTCAATTTCCCTTGAGCAACCAAGCAACTTTTCCACTCTGCTTCAAGGGGACCGGCGGGGCGAATTGACGAGCTAGGGATGTTCCCCATTATGTTGAGCTTTCGAAGCAGCAATGGAGGTGAGAAAGGAGACGAGATCCGCGTGAAGGCAATGGAACGAGTGGAAAGGATGTGAAATCTTTGACGCATTTCCTTTACTTTATATGGAAAAAAACTTGGTCGCGGGGTAATAGGACGCTGAGTCTTGCAGCGGTAAATCCGCGTGTTTCCCAGGTGTCGTGCCTTATGTGCGTACATAGATCGAGACAGGCGTTGATGGTGCCACTAAAGTAGAATTCGGGGCCATCATGACTCTTTTGTCTTTTGATTAGACATATGAACAGTGGGACCCTAAGGAGCGGTGTGTCCGAAGACTATCAGCTGGGACCCATGATTGGTCCTCGGAAGGGTCTGCTTGTCTCATAAGGTATATAGCTCGTCGTGAAAAACCTCAAATCCAATTTCCTCGAATCGAAAATTAATTCAAAATACTAAAATATCAAGCTCATCGAACTCGCCACCGAAGCCGAAGACCCGAGAGGATGTTAGGGTGTGTTTGGTTGAGGAACCAAGTGGAACGGAATGGAATGGTTCCATTCCATAGGAACGGGTTCGTTCTATTCCCGTGTTTGGTACCAACAAAAAAGCGGAACGGGTTGGTTCCGTTCCGGTGTTTGGTTAGAGAGACGGTATGAAAAATTGAACCACCTAAAATTCAAAATTTTGGCAGCATTTCATTTGTATTTTGAAGAAAAACAGCACGACAACATACATATCGACAAAAATCACACATATATGACATAAACCAGGCACAAACTTAACAGAAGGTAGCAAGTTCATCCATCAGATCCAAAAACAATTAGCCATACATGAGTTCACATACAAATCATCCAAAAGCAATCAGCCATACATGAGTTCACATACAAATCATACATGAGCTCTTCATCAAATTCTTTTAAATTGGAGACTACATCCCGTCAGATTCAGCCACAAGCTTCAGCCATCAAATTCTTTCAAATTTCACAAGAGCTTCAGCCACAAGCTTGAACCCACCAGATTTCATATGAATGAGGTCTTCCCTTCCTTATTATAGCCGAACAATGACTGACGTTGCGACTAGTGCAACAAAAGCAGCGGCTTCCACCAGATTTCACATGAACGTGGTCTTCGTGACCATGTACAAATGATGCATACTATCAAAAATATGGCTAGCAATGACTTGTAACCATGGATCTAGGTTGTACACAGCAGCACATATTGAAGTAAAAATTGGATAACCATGGATCTGGGTAGTGCACAGAAGCACATATATATATGAAACAAATTGAGGAGCGTACATGAAATAAAATCTGCCCAAACATGAACATATACAAAGATATACAAACGGGTAGTGGAAACCGTACATGGCCGCCGCCGATCCAGACCTTGCGGCAGCACCTTCGGTCGCTCCCTGCTCTCTCGTCGCCGCCTCCTGAGTGGTAACCGCCCCGCTGCTTCGTCGCTGGCTCGCTGCTGCTAGGTCGCCGCCAAGGTGCAGATGCGCGCCATCACAGAGGAGACGACGGGAGGAACGTGAAGTCAGCGCCGGGGAGGAATGGAGAAGGCAGATCGAGAGAAAGGGAGATGTGGGAGGGTGGCGACGCTAGTGCAAGGAGTTGCGAGAGGATAGGGTACGGGCGTGGGCCCTGTCGTTCGGTCGATTTCGAGGTATGCCTCGATTCCGGATAATGAGCGAATATTCCATTCCCTGAGACGAGTGGGTTCTGATTTGTTCGACTAACCATACGCGGGAATGAGCTGTGGGAACGGGTCGGACCCATGACGTTCTATCTGGTCACAGCAACCAAACACACCCTTAGAGCTTGTGAGAGGTGCCCTAGAAACCCTTGTGAGCGAGAGCGTGGAAGCATTTCCACGGTTGCTCTTGCTTCGGTGCAAACAGTGGAGGAGGTATGCCACGTCACCTCAGCAAGCAAACCAAAATCCCCCGTGACCCCGACTCCATCCAGCCTGCCTCCCCACCCCTCCCTGGTTGCTTCCCCGTCCACCCCCCCGATCTCCAGTCTCCACCTCACCTCCGCCGCCGCCGCCGCCGCGGCGATCTTTCTCGGTTCCCAGGTTAGAACCGCCTTCCCTCCCAAGAATACGCACTGTGTCTGCTAAGTCTTCTTCAACCTATACGATCCGGCTAACTGTCCCTCGCTACTCCACACAGGCGCTCGCGATCCATGGAATCCCGGTCGATCAACCTTCGGGGCTTCGCCGGAAGCGCAGGAAAAAATATCATGCAGGTGCACACCCCCTCCCCCCACGACCTTAATCGAACCCGTCCCCGACCGCTCCTGCTCCTCCCTGTCACCGACGCACCCTAGGTCGGAGCCCGACGAGGCGTTTCGCCGGTCGTATGAACGAGTTCTAGTCTCATAGGGTGTTATGTATTTTTTTTCCGTTTTTTAGCATGGAATGCTTCATTCCGTTGGAGCTCGTGCTCTAGTAGCAGTTGGGCCAATGTGATGCCATGATTTCATCACAGGTTGGTGGAGCAAGTTTGATGTTTATTAACTCCATGTTCTGTTGGTGTTGTCTCACAGGGGATTGGGGGATTCGTTTTCGGCAACGAGGCGTCCGAGTCCAAGGAAGATAGGTAGGCAATTCGGCATGAAATTTGTGTTCAGTCGTGTAATCATACTTTTAGGCCTATTGTTGCCTGAAAAACATAGCACCTGATTGGCATATGCCACTTTTAGCGAGTGACCCTCTAACTGCATTATGTTGTACAGCTACGTCGAGAGATTCCTTGACCGCATAAGCAACGGCACGATGCCTGATGATAGGAGGTCTGCCATGACTGAGCTACAGTCCCTCGTGGCGGAGAGCCGTTCGGCTCAGATGTCTTTTGGAGCTATGGGTATATCATTTCACTTGGGTCCTTGGTATTTGTACATTCATCTCTATGAGCGACTGATGTGTGATACATTCTTGCTAATTTGCAAAATAGGCTTCCCTGTCCTTCTCAACGTTTTGAAAGAAGACCGTGAGGATGTTGAGCTCGTCAGAGGTGCCCTAGAAACCCTTGTGAGCGCGCTGACTCCTATTGAGACGTCACAGGGACTGAAAACTGAGGTCCAACCGGCATCAATGAACTCTGATTTGCTTTCTCGAGAAACAGACAATATTTCTCTTCTCTTGAGCTTACTGGTGAGTTTACATTCTTTGCTTTTACTGCATGTAACTCGCTTTACCTGCTTCATCTGTCATGATTTATTTCTCCCTCCTGTTTGGTTCAAAGACAGAGGAGGATTTCTATGTGCGATATTACACAATCCAGCTTTTAACAGCGTTACTTACAAACTCGTTGAAAAGGTGCCCAGTAAGTCTTTTTCTGTTGGGATGCATCCACTACACTTTAAACCTTTTTAACTCCTTTTTATCCTTTTGGTGTTTCAGATTACAGGAGGCAATTCTATTAATTCCCCGTGGCATAACAGTTTTAATGGACATGCTTATGGACCGCGAGGTTTAGCACCAACCTCTTTTCCCCTCTTCCTCTAAAGAAGCACACATGCTATCCAGACATATCTATTGTGCTAATATCAGTTTTGCTTATCCTAAGTTATCCATGCAGTAGTAGTCTAATGCATGTGGAAACGGTTTATGGTTACAATGTGTGAAATCAGTTAGCAGCATGACTTTGATTTACAACATGAAGTAGAGATGTACAATCATGTTGATTTGGACCCTTATCTGTTCTTCTGAAGGAGTTGATATACGTGCTGTCACAAATAAATTATATTATTAGATGTTATTTACTCCAGTAGCACCTCCTCTATCTTAGGCTGCAGCATGGGTTAATTATTTGAAAAAGCTAAAAAATGCAGTTAATGCTGAAATTACTTTCTGATGGGTGCAATCCACAAGTCATGCTAAGTTATTGTTGAGTTCCCAGCAATCCAGCATCATCAATTTATAACATATTTTTATTGCTTTGTTTCTTTACTTGCCTGGTTATATAGCTCATATGGGTATCTTTGATGCATGTTGAAGGTCATAAGGAATGAAGCACTATTACTTCTTACTTATCTGACCAGAGACGCAGAGGTTACTCTCTCATATTCTTGGTTGATTTATTATGTTCCAGATATCAATTCGAACCTATATGTGTAATACTAAATGACTGGTAATTCACCCTTTCAGGAAATTCAAAAAATTGTTGTATTTGAGGGTGCATTTGAGAAGTTGTTTAGCATTATTGGGGAGGAGGGATTTTCTGATGGAGGCGTCGTTGTTCAGGTGATTATCCAGGAATCATATTATATGATCTGATCTGATCCATTGTGTACCCGAATTGTCTAAAAGTTCTGGTTGTTCAGTTTCCATTTGAAAGCTGTTTTTCAATTTGTATAAAACTTTGTTGTTGCTAATCTGTTCTTTTTTGTGGAGCAGGATTGCCTTGAACTTTTAAATAATTTAATACGGAACAATGCGTCCAATCAGGTATGTTTCTATCAAACAATTGTTTTGAAGTGTTAGATGGTCATATTTTCATTGACATTACTTTGTGCTAATATCAGATGCTTTTGAAAGAGACAATGGGCTTTGACCCATTGATATCAATACTAAAGATTAGGAGAGGCAGTGCATTCAATTTTACCCAACAAAAGGTACACCATTATAAAATCACCTATATAGCCTCACAGATAGATTACTCAAACTGACAAGTAGTTCTGTTTGGCCCAAAAAGCTTGTATTAACAATACTTCGCTGAAGTTAAAACTCTTGTCTCTTTAGACGGTAAATCTTCTCGGTGCCTTACATACTGTCGAACTGCTTTTGATGGGGGGCCCACCGGGTGAAACAGGTAAAGATACTAGCAAGATCACCAATCAAACTGCACTAGCTCAGGTACCCTTTTCTCCCTTTATATCTTTTCTAGTTGTCTACCTTATAACATTGAAGTAAGTTTCATCATATGGGCTTTACTAATAAATGACAGAGAAACATTCTTGACCATCTTCTATTATTGGGCGTTGAGAGTCAGTGGGCCCCTGTAGCTCTTTGCTGTACGGTGAGTCCCTTATAACAGTTGAGGTACCATGCAACTATATGTATGATAGTTTTACTAAGTTGTGTTGTTGGATGTTTGTACACTGTTCATTTTTTCCAGGCATTGCGGTGTATTGGCAGCTTGGTACTAAGACATCCTCAAAATCTCGATTCTCTTGCAAGCAAGCAAGTCGGGGAAGAACCTCATGTTCAGCCTGCACTGAATGCGATCTTAGCTATAATCCTGCGAACCTCTGTAGCACAGGAATTTGTTGCTGCTGATTATGTCTTCAAGTGTTTCTGCGAGGTGATCTTTTTCCTGATATTTTTGCTGGTTCAAATAATCATGAACATGTTAGTAAGGAGATAAGGAGACATTAAATGAGGCAATTAGTATTTTTCATCATTTTGGTCACATTTTCAGTTATAACTTAAGTAGAAT
Organism: Triticum aestivum; assembly: GCF_018294505.1. Lineage (NCBI taxonomy): Eukaryota > Viridiplantae > Streptophyta > Magnoliopsida > Poales > Poaceae > Triticum > Triticum aestivum. The sequence goes on from NC_057806.1 coordinate 131,833,444, forward strand.
ATTGGCTATTCTTTCTGCTAAATTTTTGGTCTCCTTTGGCATATCAGTATGTGTAAGCACATAATAAGTAGGAGTTTTCTCTTTATGGAACAGACAAATCCCAATGGCCAGGCATTATTAGCATCAACTATTGCTCCACATCCAAACCAAGGAACTGCTACCCATGGTGCTTCTAGTGACATGCCATTTGGAAGGTTAGTCTATGGTCCTTCTGTTGCATTTAGTACAATGGGAGCATTATCTTTTGGCTCTAATTATGTCGTAATTTACTGCTGAGATCACCTATACCTACTGTACTAGAGATGGCCATTTCTGTCATCTCCATAACATGTCACTATGGTTGCTGCTGTTTCTGCCACACTTCATGATGCTTTCTGTAGTCTGAATTCTATCACTCATAAAATTGCACCTTCACTTATGTTACCATTGTAATGGCAGTGCACTTCTGCAAGCTCTGGTGTCAAGTGATGTTAATGGAGATATGGAGGTAATGTCTTCTAATACAAACGCACTATTCAACACACCAGATAGTAGATCTCTTTAAATTTGGTCCAAATGATTATAAATCAATGCCCTCTGCTGCTAGTTCTTTTGGACATATAAACAGTGCCATACATTCTTTCTTTGCTGTTTGACCTTGCTGTCATTCTGCCACCATTCTCCTCTTCAAATTTGATATATGCTATGTTTTTAAGGCGACGCCTTGCTTTAAGGCGCTGGGGGGGCGCTTCGACGCCTAGGCGACGCCTAGGCGCCTAAAGCGCAAAGCGCTGGGGGGGCGCCTCGACGCCTAGGCGTCGCCTAGGCGTCGCCTTATGGACGCCTTTAAAACATAGGATATATGCCTCTTCAGTTTATTTTATGACCAAGAGGCTGGATGCTGTGATCATTGTTCGAGTTGTTTTTCTATTGTATACATATATACGATGTAATCTGAATTGAAGTCCTCATTTAGTAGTGTTCTAAGGAAGTCTTATTGTCTAGTTTAGAATGAGAAAGTTGATTGTTCGAGATGTCATGTAATCAATACCTGCAGTTTTCCTCTCTCTTATCTGATTTAAAAATCTGACGATTGATCCTAAAATTTGCAGGCATGTTGCAGAGCATCTAGTGTTCTTACTCACATAATCAAGGACAACTTGCAATGCAAAGATCGCGTATGTTCCCTTGCAACTTTTCATTGTCTGAATTTTACGTGTACAAAGTAGGCTGGAGAACCAACTACCCACTGGCTGAGAATTAATTTTTGTGTAATTCCACTTGTCTGAATTGAACATATTGATGAGATTATCTAACAAATGGTTGACTCTATTATTAATATGATTTTCTTGCATTGATTAACTGTTGAATTACAAGTTCACAACTAACATAAACCAATGCAGCTTCAATGGGTGGCTTTCTAACAACTTAACTTTTCAGGTATTGCAAATTCAGCTTGAAACACCTACGCCATCCTTGGGACGCACCGAGCCTCTCTTGCATCGGATTGTTACGTGTTTATCCTTTGCAGCTTTAGCAGGAGAGAATGACCAAAGCAGTCAATCAGAAGGATCATATATTCAGCCTGTTATTCTCCGGCTACTCATCACATGGCTTGCGGACTGTGCAAATGCTGTAAATTGCCTTTTGGAATCAGCGGTACACCTAAACTACATAATCGAGCTTGCTGCGAATAAACGTTTCACCGGTTGCGTCCGTGGATTAGCTGCTGTTGTTTTAGGTGCTTGTGTCCTCAATAATGCAAGCCGTGAGAAGGGCCGAGATGCCTTTGCTGTTGCAGATGCTATAAGCCAAAAGATTGGCCTTACTACATACTTTTTGAGGTTCGATGAGCTGCGGAAAAGCTTTCTTCACCTACCATCAGGGCAGCAGAACCACAAGCAGCTTTCACGGTCAAGTGCAAACAGTATGTCTGATTTCCAAGAGATTGAAGAGGAGGAAACAAATAAAGGCGATCAACATCCAGTCCTTTCGGAAATTTTTGATTCACAATTCGTTAGTTTACTCAGTAAGCTTGAGACTGATATTAGAGAATGTATAATGGATCTCTTCAGTCGAACAAAAACTGCAACTGCAGTTCTACCTGTTGAGTTGGAGCAGAAGAACGGGGAGGTTGACGGAGAGTATATCAAGCGGTTGAAGTCATTTGTAGAGAGACAGTGCAACGAGATGCAGGTTAGTTTCCTATTCATTACATTAATTCCAAGCAAAGAATTCATCTACCCAAACTAATCCTGCCATTCTCACAAAAAAAGGTTTTTGCACAATTTCTGATAATAGTTTACATGAGCGCCAAGTTGTGTATGAAAAAGAAATATCCTTCCACGTGTAAATACTGAGGTTCTGTTGGCATGATCTTAGCAACAAGTAATTGTTCTTGAATCAGTTTTTCGCTTCTATATTATGATGTGGTGAATAGAACTTAAACCATAGAGGCCTGATTGGTTGAAACCTAAGAATACCTAAGCATGGCAAACTTTTTTGGCTAACTTGTAGCCAAGAAAAATGGAGCCACATGCTCAAGCTTAGCTGAAAGATGTTACTCTATGACGAATGGCCAATGGGCCATGCGGCTAATAAAGTGTGGCAAACCATAGATTGGGCAGTGAATGAAACATGGCCTAGCTTTCTTAGGCAAGCTGTGGCAAACTGTGCTTAATGAATGTTGGGCTAGCTCTGTAATTATAGCTTGTTCAGTTCTCAATAACAAAATAGGCCAGTATGGTGATCAATCGGCTGCCTGACTCAGTATTGCTGAGCAATAGCTGAAGAAAAAGCTGGTTTCCTGCAAAACTCAATATCACTGAGAAATACTCCCTCCGTTTCTTTTTACTCCGCATATAAGATTTGTTTGAAGTCAAACTAAGTAAAGTTTGATGAAATTTATATAAAAAATTATTAACATCTACAATACTAAAGTTATACAGTATGAAAATTAATTTCATAATGCATCTAAAAATATTGTTTCATATTGCGAATGTTGGTATTTTTTCATATAAACTTAGTAAAACTTTACAAAGTTTGACTTTGATCAAATTTTATATGCAGATTAAAAAGAAACGGAGGGAGTATGAATGCTTCCCTTCTTTCACAAGCATAAAATATTTCATGTAACATGCTTATATATTCAAGAATATGCAAGTAACCCAGTTGATAATTTTTATCTTGGTACAAAAGGTCATAAATCCTAGTTCATAAGTTGATCAGTTTCGAAGCAACTGGTCGAATCAAGTAAACTGGTTACTGGCAGGTTGTGGTTGCTAGTAGCTTCAAGGACACCGTACTCTACCTGGTACAGAAATACGTAACAATATATTATTTGATTTCATTTTTCAGGACTTGCTAGGCCGAAATGCAATCTTAGCAGAAGATCTAGTGAGAACTGGTGGTGGCAGCACTTCAGATTCTTCTGAGAAACCGAGCAGTGGCCGAGAAAGGGTCCAAATTGAAGCCCTGAGACAAGAACTGGAGGGCACAGCACGGCGAATAGAGGTGCTCAGAACTGAAAAAGCTCAGATCGAAGCCGAAGCTAGCAACCAACGAAATCTTGCAGTAAAACTTGAATCTGATCTCAAGAGCTTGGCAGATGCTTACAACAGTCTTGAGCAGTCCAACTACCGCCTTGATGCTGAGGTGAAAACCTTGAGGCAGGGAGGCAGTGCTCCCTATCCGGACATAGAAGCAATAAAAGCGCAAGCCAAGGAAGAGGCAGAGAAGGAAAGTGAGGTGGAACTGAACGATCTACTCGTCTGCCTGGGACAGGAGCAAAGTAAAGTTGAGAAGCTGAGTGCAAGGCTGGCAGAGCTCGGTGAGGACGTGGACACCCTGCTGCAAGGTATCGGCGATGATGCTGCCTTGCCAGATGACGATGATGATGATGACGACGATGAAGACGACGATGAAAAGTAATGTGTTTTTGCTTCACTTTCATCTATGGTGTAACCTAGCATCATTTATTGAATCATGGTGATGTGGGCTTGTGATAACAATTGTACAGTGGAATGTTGGTGATGTGTAGACAAAGGTGGCCATTTCATTTCTAAGTTATTTATGGATGCTAAGACTAAACTGCCGACTCACCTTCTAGTTTAATTTGGTTATTTGATTTAAATTATATCATTTCAAGTAACTTGTAGCCTTTTCAAATGAAGACCTGACTTGAGTTAATCAAATTAATAATAAGTCATCTACACAGACAAGGAAAGAAAATCAGCTCACTGAGAAAGCAAGAAATGCAACAGCATTTGTAAATTACTTCAGTTATTAAGTTGACAATCATAAAGAAGTTGCTCTCAGTCGACTATCTACAGTAAATCTTTCAAACATCAATCCACGAAGCACAATGATTCACACACAGAACCTGTTGTTACATATAGGCTCAACTATAAAATGGATGTACAAGCCAATTTACAAACCACAGCCCATAGATTTAGCATAAGTACATGATCATGAACTCGCCCCGCTTCTTGTTTTGAATACTAAGGATTATGAGGCTTCCTTGGCGTTACGGATCTTCCTTCCGCCGTCTGCAGCCCCTGCTTCAGATGGAACACCTCGACCTGATCAATCAGAAACAGTAAGATCATGAGTGTTCAGGAACAGAGTTCATTTATGTCAAAGTGTATGAAGTGTCAGACGATTTTGGGAGACTTTACACACTATTATGACGAATAAGAGTCTGATGCATCCTGAAAACCTATGCTGGCCTAAGAAGCACCGGCATTCTATTCTAAGTACTCCCTCCGTCCCATAATATAAGACGTCCGTTCAAGGTCTCAAATACCTGTAGCTGGAACGTCCGCGACTGCTCTCCCGCCAAAACTCTGCGGGTGGAATGCATCTCCTGCAGGAGCAGCAAAACAAACTCAGAACAGAAAAAAATAAAGGCAGCCAAAATCATCATGCGCTAGGGGATCGTCCTTGCCTTTCGGGTCTCATCCGCGATGGCCTTGAGGAACGCCACTTCCCGCTCGAGGCGCACATTGTCGGCGTGCACGGCATTAGACAGGCTGTTAGACTCCTCCTGTGCCAACTCCAAGCCTGCTATCTTCTCCTTGAGCAGCTCAGCATCTTTCCCCCTACTGGCCAGCCTCTTCTCCAGCTGCTCCCTACTACTCATGACCAAGGACAGGTTCTTCTCTGCCTGCTCTTTGCTTGCCAGTGCGGCTGCAAGCTGGTCCTCAAGCGCCGCGTTCCTTCTGATCAAATCTGTTATTTTGTTGTTGTACAGATGGCTGATGTCTGAAGAGCTCCTGGCTATCCTCCTTCCACTTGGTCCTTGGTTGTCAGTATTTTCTTCCTTGACGGCTACAGTTCTGGCCATGTCAGTCCGAGTATCGGCCCCTGTCCTCTTGCTCCGGTGATCTTTCGGCTGCAAGAAACAACAAGCTATATACATGGCAACAAAGTATGTGCTTGTCTATTGACTTGGATGCGCGTCACTTACGGTGCTTGCTGGACATGAAGAACAGTCATCGACATCATCGTATTTGTCATCATCGATCAGTTTCTCAAGCTTTTGGGCTAAGCTGCTGCAGTCTTCTACCTGACCATACTTCCTGTGGAGCGAAGTGCCCAGAGCTCCATGCTCCTCTCTAGACGCACGCTCGACTGTAGAGGTGAGACTGTGCCTTGCAACAGAACTATTAGAGTACAAGGGAGCACATTTGTTGAGATGCCCGGCGAGCTCTTTGGTGCTTGGAGAATATTCATACAGCAATGGGTCTACATCTGGGGCAGACCGCCAGCTATAAGAATGGTCGTTTTGCAGTACCACCAGTACTTCAACCTACAGATAACCACAGAGATGTTCAGTGATGCATCTCAATTTGACATCAAAACTCTTACATTCAAATGTTTCAGTATATTCAGGTGCAGGCAATTGACATGTTGATGAGACAATTACACAAACTTCAAGAATTAGAAAGCAAGTGCCAAATATACTCAAGGGATTTGAGAGAGAAAAAAATATGTTATGAAGAAAATGTGAGCACTACAACGCTGATAAAGTTGCTCGTTGAAAAAAAAGTTGCTCGTTGAAAGCCTTTAGAACACGAGGAGAAGTACACACTGCCATCATATTTGTTCAAAATGAGAATGCAACTCGTCAAAGTGACACAAGAAAATGCTCGATGGTAAAAGTTTCACCTTGTCGGATGGATCTTTTTTGTTTCCTCCAAAAGCAACAAGAACGATCTTGTCCCTGTGGTACAAAGGAACCATGCTGAAACCCTGCATGAACCAAGCAAAAATCGGTTCATGTGATAAAATGAGATAATATGATAACTAGTTGGCCTGTGGAAGTATTATACACTAGAACTGCACTTTGTACATGGTTTTGTTTCTGCAAGAAGTTTTGCTCTAGACATAAATATTTCAACTATTGTGAGCGACAAGTCCAGAACACAAACATGAATATCATTTCTGTACTTTAGTATTGCTTCCTTAGAACACAATCGGAGTTGCATTTTAGTACCATCATAAGAGAGGCAAGCATATATCTGGTGGCTTACTTTCTTTGTAGTAATTGAGGAACTAGGCGGTACTGCACGAACAGTCCACTTCGATTCTAGAACATCAAAAACCCAGGTTTCCGCTTGTCCTGAGAATTTGATTTCTTGTTAGAAGTTCCCACATGACATGGACACGGCATTCTTCTAAAAATGCACGCCGTGCACATATGAACCAGAATCTATCTACTCATCTTTCAAATGTTAGGCATAAAGTGAAAGCTTGAAACATACGTTTCTTCTTGCTTCCACCACCAGTAATGTACCACTTAGTTCCACATAGAGCTCCACTACAACCTGCTCGAGGCGATGGGTGAGGACCATTTGTCTTCACCCTTGACCATACCATCTGACAAGAAGATAGATACTTAAAGAACCATTAACATGCATCATACCGAGTGACATAATTGGTGATGTAATCAAGTAACCTCACGAAACTTACTGTCTCAAAATCTAAAGAAAATAGATCATTCAAGGTCTTGGATTTCGAGTGGCCTCCAAATATTAAAAGGATCCTATCATCATACAATGCAGCAACATGATTGGATCTAGGAGAAGGTCCGGAGCCTCTGCAACAAGCAGCATACAAGAATGCATGTTAAATTCAAATAAAAATTCTAAAACTAGAATGCTTCTTGATGAAGAGTATTAGGCAGTGAAAGATTATCAATGATTATAACTAACTTACATCCTAAAAATGTAACCATGAAGCAAATTTGAATAAGAAATTCTACTGCACAGGATTCTTCGGAATTCAGAAGGATGACTTACTTATAGTTCAAAGGAAGCCATGTCGATGACTTGAGATCGAACATGTGAAGATCATGTCGCTTCTTTCCTTTCGCGTCCTCACCACCAAAAAGTATCAACGTAGCGCCTGCCCTGGTCACTGTGTGGCCACTTCGAGCTGCCTAAAATCCGAACCACAAACAAACTCTGTCAGGTCAAATGGATATTTAACCGCAGCATAGCACTCAATACTTAATAACTTACAGGGATATCACCCTTGGCTTCCATCAGTGACCAAATCTCTGTTTCAGTATTGAAAGCCCAAACTGCAGCAAACACAGGTTGTGTAATCTATCGGGCAGAGGAGGTTACCATCATATAAATCCAAGGGCTGTGGAAGTGTGAGAACCTGATAAACGATCAGTAGCAGGCTCACTTTTGCCTCCAACAAGAATAACGCTATTCCCCCACGAAACCTGTACATCGAAAGGATCAAGCTTAGCTATTTCTCTATCAAGCCACATTCGTGTATTTCAGTTGTCAGGTCCATTGCAAAAAGTGGCCCAACGGAAAAATAATTATAAGATGACTAGTAGCCAATTAACTTGATAAAGCTAATTTGTATTAAGAATTAGATAGTGAGAATTGCAACAATAGTGAGCTACAAGAGGTATACCATACAATGACCTTTGCAGGCTGGCAACTTGGAAGTAGATCGAATTGGCGATGGAAGAACTTTCGGGGTGGTAGAATCCCATGTAAGCTTCTCCAGATTCAATATCTGATGAACATAAAGGTATGATCATAATGTCAATTGCCGAATAACATGATACTCCCTCCGTTTACAAATATAAGATGTTCTAATTTTTGTGTGAATCAGATGTATATAGACACCTTTTAGTGTGTTTGTTCACTCATTTCAGTCCGTATGTAGTCCATATTGAAATATCTAAAACATCTTATATTTGTGAACAAAGGGAGTATTTCCTAGTAGGGAGTCCATAACAACACATAAAACCACAATTACCTTTGTATCATCCAACAACTGGTGACCAGAATCACCACCAAAAACTACCATCTTGCTGCCTATAATGGCTGCCGCGTGCTGTTGCACACACATATCGACATTCTGATGAGGGCTGTGAACTTGATCACAGTTAAGAGTTCATAGTTTAGGTTGTTGCTTACAGAGAAACGAGGAGCAGGTTTGTCGCCCTCTGTGGGCAACACCGCCCAATTCTCCGAGCTATCCAATGCACGGGCATCGAGATCAAATGAATCAGAAGAGCAGCGATAAGCAAGGTCATCTGCACGGCCACTCACCGATGCTGTGATCGGGTCACCGCCCTGAAACAAACCAATGTGCTTATCATCCAAATGTGCCACAAATATAACAAAACTAACAATAGATATAAGTACTTTAGTCACAGAGGCGCTCACATTTGACAGGCTGACGTGCCCCCCAGGGCTCCTAGAGCCGTGCAAAGGATCACTCTTGTGGCCCTTGGACCTGCATAAGTCTTGAGATCATCACTCTCGGCTTTCCTTTGCGAGAGAATCATCTCTAGTTATTCTTGAAGAAGGTACAGCCATGAAAGATAAAAGAGCAAAAGAATAACAAGAAGCTAAATACGATTAATTATAGCAAGAATATTCAGACCTCAAATGTGAAATTTGATTTCAGTAAGTTCAGGAACTACTAGACAGTGTGCATAGGCTAACCGCACATTACAAATATATGTGGCTTCTTAAATTTAAATTTGCAATCCTCCAAGTTTTATCATGAAATTAAATTTCACCAAAATTTGTCATTAGATCACATGTCACAAAATTTTATCATTAAGTACGAGATAGGACATTTCACTTTCTTTCACAATATTTCTAATCATGACTCGACCACCATGAAAGGGAATTGCTCACTCCCCTCAACCACGTTTTCACTTATGCTTAGTCAAGTGAGGATTTCATTCGAAGTAAGCACCATCTTCAAAACTTCTCGGGATCCGGAGTTTTTGGATTAAAAGGTACCCCCTCTGTCCCAAAATATAAGAACGTTTTTCATACTACACTAGTATGAAAAACACTCTTATATTTTGGGACGGAGGGAGTACATTTCACCAAATTTAGTCATTAGATTATATTTCACCAAAAGAATCATTAGATTTTCACCATTTTCTCATCGTTTGCACAATAAAGTTACCATTGGATTTACATTTCACAAAATTATATCAGCACTGCTTGTCTGAACATGGTACAGTCCATTAAAAGAAAGAAAGAAGAAGCTTCTCACCAGAAACCATCACTCCAGTACCATATGCAAACCCAGTGTTTATTAAATCAACCAAAATGGGCAATTGGTACTGAATCGAATAAGGTCCAGGAGCTTAATAATTGCCAAAATGGGAGGTGTACCTTCCAAGCTTCATTCGCCGGCGCGAGAAAGCAAACATGTTTGGCTTCCTATTTCTCCCAAATTGGTCCTAGAAGCAGACCGCCGGGCCGCACATTATATCCCCTGTCACCTGCAGACAAGTCAATGCAAGAAATCAGTTTAAAAAAATGGTGGTAAATGGGGATTTGGTGGAGTGGGTGGGCTTGCGCACACCAAATACGGCGGAAATCAGGGGAACGAGGCGACAGACGAGACCAAGAAGGAAAAATAAAGAAATAATCGGGCAATTATTTCCCTTGGGGGTAAGTTTGCCTCGTCCTGGGATTTCGAGCAAGAAAAACAAATCACCGAAGGAATGGGGTGAAAATCATCCACGCAACAGTGAAAAAATTGGGCAGGAAGAGAAGAAGAATCAAGGGACACCAGCTCTTGTTTTTTGGGGAAGAATGGCCAAGAAGAGCCACATTCCTTCCCTTTTTTTTACCTCCAAAGAGGAGAAGAAGAAGAAGGAGAAGATGCATTGCTGTTGCATATACCAGATCAAAAGAGAGATGGAGAGGGATTCATCAGAAAATAAGAAGGAATTTGCTCAACCACCAGACGCACGAAATCGTCACCGAGGGAGAAGGAAGAATAGGAGAAGTGCTGCTCGAGCTACCTCTGTCTGCAGCGGAGCGAGAGGATCCACTGGCACTGCCGCTGGCGATGGCGATGTCGCTGGCGTGGTGGAAGGGAAGGGGAGAGGAAACGGGTCGGGGGAAGCAGCCGAAGCTGGTCCTGCGCGCTCGGGACTACGGCCGCGGACCGTGACAGTGAGAACTGGAAAGGTTGATCCGTAGCGGCCGGCAGTGGCAGCAGAGCTTTTCAGCTCACTGATTTCACCATGCCCTTTTGGACCGCCTGCAGGAAGGATCTCCGTGGAAATCTCGTGGGATCCGTAACCTGTCTCGTCCTAAATGCTGCTAATTAAATACCATTGCGCTGGCTGGCTACACGCTCCAAAGTCCAAACACACGTCATTCCGTTCTCACGCTTACAACTTGCGCGATGGATGGATGGATGGAGTACCATTTTGAGGATAAATGCTGCCGGTTATTACTATTCCAAAAGTTTAAATGTACTATAGGGAGGATATCCGGGCGTTGCTGCCGAAATCGGTTGCAATATATATGAATTAGATTTGCTGAAACATGGATATTTTTATTAATAATATCAGAACTGAACTAAAAATACGTGTAATTTATTGTATATGAAGATGGGAAATGCATATCTTAGCGAATATATTTAGCATAGGAAAATGACGAATATAGCCGCAAAACATTTATTAAACATATCTATAGCATAGCAAAATGAAGATGGCTAAATATTTTCTGAGGTCAATGAGGCGGGCTCTTCATCATGCATGGTTGGAGATAAAAACGATAGTGCAGATCATATAGGACACATTAATATTCAAGATGTAAATTTTCACGGTCATATTTAGTACAAATATTTCATGATAAATCAAAATAAATTTATCATTTCAGTAAGATATGCATTTTTCTCTCGGTGTATTGACTTTTAGACGAAAGGCACAACATGCCCATCTTGATAATCGACCAGTTTGTAACTCATGATTTGTTTTCCGAACATAGAAAATATGTGTGATTGGAAATGTAGTTTTCAACAAAGATTGAAACAACATGGAGAATTCTACCTGCCACCACCCTTGTTTCTTGATGTTATCTGAGCATATGTGCTTTAGGAATGCATCTATTGACGCAAGAGCATCGCTACACTCATGCGATGTTTTGGATACTATATATCAAATTGATGCTCCAAACAATTCTTCTCGAAGTCCAAACTGATGGAGTGAAACCGGTAATATACCTCCTATTGCCTAGAAAAATGTTCTTACAAAATCTTTTTGCAAGGTTGTTGAGGAAGAACTGGAGGAGAAACTTGAAAAAAAAGAAGTATAAGGAGATCTTGGCCAAAGTGCATTTGTCCAAGGAGAAGGAATCTCCCCCAGGGTTTCCAAATGATGGACATGCTACTAAAAATTCAAGGGGTCTTGGCATAGTTAGTGCTAGGGCTAAAGCTGGTTATTTTCAGACTTTCCATCACTTTTGTAATAAGAGCACTTTGTGGATAATGCCTATCAGGTGTAAGACTTGTTCAATGATATGTAATATGATTTTGTTACTCTGTTGCACCTTATTTTCTTATTTTGCCTCTCTAAATGGTTGATCGGACAAGTGTTGGGGCTTGTTTGCAGTTACCGTACTCAGCTATGTGCCCACGAATAGTTCAAGAACATGTAACATTTTGAATTGGAACATTAGAGGGTTGAATGCCCAGAAAAAATGGTTGGCCTTACATAAAAAAATAGAAGAAAGTGATGTTGATATTATACGCCTGCAGGAAACAAAAAAAATAACTTTTTTGACATGGCCTAGATCAGAAGCTTTTTTCCATTCCAAATTTAATGATTTTTCTTTTGTACCTTCTATTGGTGCCTCTGGAGGTCTTTTAATTTCTTGGAATGGGAGTAACTTTGAGGGTGAGGTGCTTTTCTAGAACAATGAGAGTTTATTAACAGGTTTTCTGGTATCCGTATGGCCATTGATATTAATTGGATTGTCATGAGAGACTTCAATTTTAGTAGGGATTCATCAGATAGAAACAAACATGGAGGAGAAGTAAATGCAGTGTTAATTTTCAATGAAGCATCAACAAGTTGGGTCTGGTGGACTCGCCTCTTAAGGGTAGAAAATATAGCTGTAGCAACATGCAAGAAAGCCCTCTACTTGAAAACGTGATTGGTTGTTTACCTCCGCCGCTTGGATGACCTCATATCCTGACACCTTTGCTCTGCCCTTAGCTAGGCCTATTTAAGATCATCTTCCATGTATGATAAAAGTGGGTACTTCTATCCCTAGGGCCAAAATTTCCTGATTTGAAAATTACTAGATTCAACACAACTCTTTGGAAGATGTGGTTCCCAATGGTCGGAACGTTCCAGTAGGATTTCTCGATTCTGCAAAAAAGTAAATGCAAAGTCTAAAAACTTGAGAAGAGCTCTTAAAATTGGGGCAAAAAGTCTCTATTCACTTAAGGCACAATTTGAAGCTTTGAATGGCTGCATCTTCTTGCTGGACCTTTTTGAAGAATTGAGAGACCTCAGTATCATGGAGTGGAACTGTAAAAATATTCTAAAAGAGGAACTTCTCCGATTGTTCAAAAATCAGAAGATATACTGGAAATAAAGGGGCAAAAATTAAAGGTGTCAAATTTGGTGATGAAAATACTAAATTCTTCCATGCTAGAGCTACTATTAATCACAATCACAATCACATTATCATTCTAAAAAAATGAAGACCAAGTTGATATCTCTGAACATGCACGCAAAGCAGCCATTCTATGGGATGCTTTCAGAAAAAGACTAGGGAATTCTGAGGAAACTAACATGCACTTTGATCTACCTTCACTTTATGAAGAGCAACATGACCCTGCAATCTTTGATGATATTGAAAAACCTTTTACTGATGAAGAGATCAATAATGTGGTAAAGGATCTGCTAAAAGATAAATCTCCTGGCCCATGTGGTTTCAATAGTGAATTCTTTAAAGCTTGACGGGATATCATTGGGCCTGGCATCAGAAATTTGGTACATGGCTTCTTTCATGGAAATGTCAACCTGGAAAGCATTAATTCCTCTTACATCACTCTCATTCCAAAGGTGGCAAGCCCAATTACGCCAAATGATTTCAGGCCAATTTCACTGATTAGCAGTTGCCCTAAAATCACCACCAAATTACTTGCAAACATGCTACAAAAGGTGATCCTGAAATTAGTGCATATCAATTAGTATGGTTTGTTCAAAGATAGAGCTATTCATGACTGCCCTGGCTGGGCTTATGAATATCTTCACAAATGTCACACGTCTGGAACAGCCGTGGTGGTTCTTAATTAGACTCCGAAAAAGCTTTTGACATTATTGAGCATAAGGCCATCATTCAGATCTTACAAGCAAAGGGCTTTGGACCAAAATGAATTCTTTGGATCAAAATGTTATTTACTTCAGCTTCATCAAAGGTGTTTCTTAATGGTGTCCTTGAAAAGAAATTTATTTGTAAGAAGGGTGTTAGACAAGGTGATCCTGTTTCGCCACTACGTTTTGTGCTTGTTGTAGATTTACTACAATCCCTCTTGAAAAAAGCAATGCTGCAAGGTCTATTTAGCTCCCCACTACATCTTACATCATGCACTAACTTCCCAATTGTGCAATATGCTGATGACACCCTGGTATTAATAGAGGCCGACACCAAATAACTGTTGTGTCTCAAGGCCCTGCTCAACACTTCTGCCGATGCCATAGGTCTTAAAGTGACCTACAACAAGTCAAATTTAATGCCAATTAACTTGTTTGGAGAGAGAATTGAGTTACTCACCAAGACATTGAACTGTTCTAGAGGTACTTTTCCCTTCAAATACTTGGGCCTTCCTCTTGGACTACAAAAGCCTACTGTTGAGCAATGTCTCCCTCTGGTTAACAGAATTGCCAAAAAATTAATGGGAATATTTACATTATGACACAAGTTGGCAGATTACTTCTGGCAAAATCAATTCTTGCATACTTGCCCATATTCTTCATGTGCTGCCTGGATTTACTTGAAACCATTAAAAAGTAGATTATTAAATACCTCGGACATTGTCTTTGGAGAGGGTCTGACTTAGAGGATCATAGACCTAGTTTGCAGGCCAAAGAATCAGGGTGGGCTAGGCATAAAAAATATCCGCATCCAAAACAAAGCACTGATGATGAAAAACATGCATAAATTCTTCAATAGACACAACATACCATGGATCAATCTCTTGTGGGAATCATACTATTCTTATGGGAAATTACCCGGGAAACAATTGATTGACTCCTTTTGGTGGAAGGCCCATTTAGGTTTGATTGGCATGTATGAAACAATGGCTAGATGCAATGTTGGGGATGAAAATTCTGCTTATTTTTGGACTGATTTGTGGCACATAAGCTACCTCCAACATTGCTTCCCACACCTGTTTTCTTTTGCAAGGGATCCTCTCATCACTGTCCATACTCCTATCCATGGAGAATATTTAGAGGATTTATTTCACTTACCTCTTATAGTACAAGCTTATGAGCAATTCCTACAACTAGAGATGATCTGTGATGACCTAAAAGGTTCTGAATTCAAAGATTGCACTGACACTTGGAGCTTTATTTGGGGAACTACCAACTTATCTTATACAAGGGCTTATAACATCATGATTGGAATTAAAATAGTGCCACCTCATTTCCAATGGATCTAGAATAGCTCATGTCAACCAAAACAGGAAGTTTTCTTCTGGATGGTCTTACATGATAGAGTGAATACCGAAAACTTGGTGAGAAGGAAACCATTTTACCTTGATCTTAGAATTGTGCCCTTAGAGACTGTCAAGTGGAGGAAACTTTATTCCACCTCTTTTGGTAATGCCCTTTTGTAGTAAGATGCTGGGACTACGTTTCCCCAACAAAGACACTCCCATGGGCATGTTGGAAACTCTTTAGGATATGAAATCAAAGCTTAATGTACCATTCTCCATGGAGATCTTGATTCTTGCCACGTGAGCAATTTGGATTACCAGAAACAATCTAATCTTCCACCAGATCATCCCCTCTTTTCAAAGATGGAAGAAACTTATTTTCAGGAACTGCAATGACTGAGACACAAAATGAAAAGGAAGCATGCCACTTTGTATAATTTTGGCTGGACAGCTAGTTGTAAATTTCTTTCTTTGTTTTGTAGTCTTGTTTGTTTCTTCTTTCTCTTTCTTTCTATCTTTATTTTTTCCTTTTCTTCCTTTTATTTTCTTCTTTATTTTTCCCTTTTTATTCTCTTTACTTTGTAATGGCTTATCTCAAGCCTTACAAGACATTTTATTTAATTATTTAAAAAGTTGCAATAGGGCATTGCTCTACTGTGTATATATAGTCAACAAAAAAGAAGCGGGCAATATATTTCAACACTCCTCCTCACGTCCAGTCTTTTTTAGTCCTTACGCGTGGGATAAATGTAGGCCGCAAAATATTTTTCTACCACTACATTGATAGAATCTTGAACCGAAGACCTCCTGACTTTGATAACATATTGAATTTATGCTCCAGCCAATTCTTTCAGAAGTACGAACTGGTGAAGATAGGCATACAATATATATCAACAAATATGAGTTCCATATGACAAATAATCTGATCCGTCCATCAGATCGGTGTGTGGGCTTGTGGCCATCCATGCAATCATTGTACGAAAGTTAGACAGAAAACACCATACACACAGTGATTCCCTCAACATGATATGTTTGTCGGCTTATAGATTATCGAATTTTGTAGGAACACTTCTTTTGGTTACTGGAAGATTGATGTTTTTCCTTTGCGATGGAAAAACTTTACAATTATTTCAAACCGTTGCAAATTTGGTCTTTTATAGTTTTTCACGAGAGGTAGGATGCTAAAGATGACACTAGATATGACGAGTTAGGATCTTGTTGTTTTGCTTTTGATGTCTGTTGTTGCTCTTTCTTTCCCTAGCTAGTCTGTTTGCTTTCTGTTTCGTTTGCCTTGTACTTTGCATCATCTTGCTGACTTATTCTATTACATAACGACACATATTTGGATGTATGTTTAAGAAAAAGGAAAATTAGAAATGAAGATTTTGGAGGTCTTGGATATACTTTTTGGACCTAAAAGAATCTCTTTTCATGAGAGGTAGATAGTTGTTAATAACATTAATTTGTACAAAGCATTTTGGTCGAGAAATACTATTGCCCACTAACATCATACACAAGCCCAAAGTCAGCGTGCAATTATTTTTGACCTCATATTCAGTGAACCATGTATGAAACTGCAAATCCTGATGTGCGTGCGACCCTATTTGGAACACAAGATAGGAAAAAATACGGGAATTAGATGTCATGTCTTATAAATTTCTGCAAGGAATCTCCTGCTCCTCCAGCCCATCCCGTCGCTCCCGCGAGCGACAGGAGGGAAAACCTAGCCGCCGTCGGGGTCTCCCCTGCTTAATTCTCCTCCCTCGCCATTGCTAGATGGGACAACTAGGCGAAGTCTGACTGCTGGCGGTAGCAGGAATCTATCGTCCTCTTGTGTGGTGGACTCGGCACGGGCTAGGGCAACTAGGCCAGAGTGCGGCGCCAGTGGTGTGGCAAATGTGCATCGGACGACGTGTGGTGAAGCGTGCTCTGGATCAGCGGAGGCGGCTTCGTGGTGGCTAGATCTGACCCATGGGAGGAACGAGTTGCGGTTGGTTGACTACATCATGGTAGTGGAGGCTGCTCATCGTGGCGGTGTCTCCCTGCCTGGCGTGGCCTTCTGACAATGCGACGGTGGATGTCGGGGTGGCGGCCTTGGGCATCAGATCTAGTGGTGGCCTTCTCATCACAGTGATGGGAGGTCAAGCGGGCCTGACTATGGGGTGGCATGTGAGGGATTCTGGACCTAGCGCTCGGATTTGACGGTCGTGACGATGGTTGCCGTTGCATGGGCGACGAAAACGGCCAATGCGGTGGTGGGTTCTTCCCTGTAGCACCCGGAATCAAGGTGGTGGCGGACTCCATGGTCGTGCGGGCGACGCAAAGTCTGGATCTCGAGGTGGTGACGGCTTTCTGAGGCTGGTGTGGTACGGGACGTTGTTACCTCCTTTTAGTGATCCGAAAATGGAATAGAAAGTACCCCCACCTATTTCCCCAGAAGTGACCCTGGGTTATCAAACTCGCAAGAGGAAGGTCCCTTCAAGCTAGGGTCTCTAGCAAGTTTTTGTTAAAGAACAATTCCAGCTTTTGACTGGATCAAAATCAAGCAACCTGGAATAAAACATTTATAATAAGAAGTGCTATGGGTATGAGGTCTTAATGCTTACAACCATGCATTTTTGTTCGAACCAGATATGATCTTAATTTCTGCGCTGGAAGTCACCATCGAGATGTGCTTGTTAGGAACTGAAGTGGGGGATGTGTCCAAATTACATCTTGTCCGACACGAGTCCTGCATCAAGAATCAGTTGTCCAACCGAACGCCCTATCCGTCATGCGGCGTTGCCTTGATATTTAAGAATATAATAATCAGTCAGGAGCTTTGGGTGTTTCATGACTACTACCTCATGAATCCCTAGAGATTGGATCCGTGTTACCGTACTAAACCTTTCTGTCATTGGTGTTCAGAATAACACTTCATGGTCTCCCTGCCCTTAGCCTCTCTGAGGATCGCTATCCACAATCCTATGTACGTGAAGGGATGAATAACGCAAATGAGACAAGAGACATTTACAGAACATTTTTTTCCACACATATGGGACATTAATTCAAAGCACTTCCATTGGTACCCATAATAAATACTGAGGGTTGCAAGGACCTTGCCTCAACCCATACCTTATCGAACTACTCACACATGGAGATCAGATCACACAAATAACACATCTTGGAGATTGGTTAATTGGTAATATGTCTTACAATGAATGTCATGTGCGATGCACGATTACAAGTTTGATCTAGAGGAAGATGAAATATGGTGGTGATGGTGGCTATGGAGATGGAAATGGAAGTGGCTAGGGTTGATGGAGATGGATGAAGATGACTCTATTTTGGCTTCGCTCACGAACGTTTTGTTGACATTTCGGCCTCGAACCCTTTATAAAAGTTGTTCAGGTGGACGAGAGGCCTCGGTTTCCACGCCATACGACCTCTCATGCGAGTGGCCTCGATCGCATGAAACACCGTCTTTTGTGCTATTTCTTCTGGTGCGCCTCGTCCATATTTCTTCTATCTCCTCCTTCACTTCTTTCCATGTTCTCACTTGATTTCGTCCATATTTAGCCCATTTCCCGTGGAAGACATGAAAGAGAGGACTTGTGGAATCCTTTGCATTCGTTAGTCATAGTAGCAATATCTCATTTTAATTTAAATATCTCGGTTTAAGTAAATGAGTTTAAAAAATGACTCATCAACTCCCTCAAGTTTAAACTTGATCATCCTCGAGCAACATTGAGAGAAATCCGAATCATAAGGAACTCAGTAGTTTAAACCGAAATAATGAGAAGGTTTTGGTTACTTGCGATCGATACGCCTAGATAGCCCTCCGCTTCTTGACCTGAGAACTTAGTATAGCTGTAGGGGTGGCATGGTTATTATGCAAGTGTTAGTGAAGTAAAGATAATCAACTCAATGTTTTTGCTCTACTAGATAAAACAACTTTGCAACAGTTAGGTCTATTTCCTCTAGGTAAAACTTGCTTGCTGGGAATGCAAGGAAGAGTTTTTCTTTGACATAGCCATAAAAACATATGTTAGGAGTGAAGGAAATATGCCCTAGAGGCAATAATAAAGTTGTTATTTTATATTTCCTTATATCATGATAAATGTTTATTATTCATGCTAGAATTATACTGACCGGAAACCTTAATACATGTGTAAATACATAGACAAAACACTGAGTCCCTAGTGAGCCTCTACTTGACTAGCTCATTGATCAAAGATGGTTAAGGTTTCCTAACCATGGACATGAGTTGTCATTTGATAGCGGGATCACATAATTAGGAGAATGATGTGATGGACATGACCCATCCGTTAGCTTAGCATATTGATCGTTTAGTTTTATTGCTATTGCTTTCTTCATGTCAAATACACATTCCTTCGACTATGAGATTATGCAACTCCCGGATACCGTAGGAATGCATTGTGTGCTCTCAAACGTCACAACATAACTGGGTGATTATAAAGATGCTCTACAGGTATCTCCGAAGGTGTTTGTTGGGTTGGCATAGATCGAGATTAGGATTTGTCACTCCGAGTATCAGAGAGGTATCTCTGGGCCCTCTTGGTAATACACATCATAAGAAGACTTGCAAGCAAAGTGACTAATGAGTTAGTTGTGGGATGATGTATTATAGAATGAGTAAAGAGACTTGCCGGTAACGAGGTTGAACTAGGTATGAAGATATCTACGATCGAATCTCGGGCAAGTAACATATTGATGACAAAGGGAATAACGTATGTTGTCATAATGGTTTGACCGATAAAGATCTTCATAGAATATGTAGGAGACAATATGAGCATCCAGGTTACGCTGTTGGTTATTGACCGGAGAGGTGTGTCGGTCATGTCTACATAGTTCTCGAACCCATAGGGGTCCGCACGCTTAACGTTCGATGAAGATTTTGTATTATGTGAGTTATGTGATTTGGTGATCAAATGTTGTTCGGAGTCCCGGATGAGATCACGGACATGACGAGGAGTCTCTAAATGGTCGAGAGGTAAAGATTGATATATAGGACAATAGTATTCAGACACCGGAAGTGTTTCGGAGGGTATCAGGTACATATCGGATCACCGGAAGGGGTTCTGGGCACCCCCGACAAGATATGGGCCTTATGGGCCAAGAGAGGGACAGACCAGCCCATAAGGGGCTGATGCGCCCCCATATAGGCCGAAATAGGAGGAGAAGGAAAGAGGGGAAGGGAGAAGGAAAGGGGAGGATTCGGCCTCCCCCTTCCTTCCCTCCCCCCTCTCTTTCCTTTCCCCCTCTAGTAAAAAGGAAATGAGGGAGGCCGAATTGGGAGGAACCCAAGTAGGATTCCTCCTACTTGGGGCGCCCCCTTGGCTGCCTCCCCTCCCCTCCAACCTATTTATATGAGGGGGGCACCGGTAGAACACACACCAACATCTGTTAGCCGTGTGCGGTGCCTCCCTCCATAGATTACACCCTCGGTCATATTCTCATAGTGCTTAGGCGAAGCCCTGTGCGGATCACATCACTATCACCGTCACACACCATCGTGCTGACAGAAACCATCTACTTCCTTGACACTTTGCTGGATCAAGAGTTCGAGGGACATCATTGAGCTGAACGTGTGCAGAACTCGGAGGTGTCGTACGTTCAGTGCTTGAACGGTCGAAATGAGAAGAAGTTTGACTACATCAACCGCGTTGTCAAACGCTTCCACTTTAGGTCTACGAGGGTACGTAGACACACTCCCCCCTCTCGTTTCTATGCATCTCCTAGATAGATCTTGCATGAGTGTAGGATTTTTTTTGAAATTACATGCTACGTTCCCCAACAGTGGCATCCGAGCCAGGTCTATGTGTAGATGATATGCACGAGTAGAACACAAATAGTTGTGGGCGGTGATCGTCATATGGCTTACCACCAATGTCTTATTTTGATTCGGCGGTATTTTTGGATGAAGCGACCTAGACCAACCTTACATGACCACGTTCATGAGACCGGTTCCACCGACAGACATGCCACTAGTTTTGCATAAAGGTGGCTGGCGGGTGTCTGTTTCTCCAACTTTAGTTGAATCGAATTTGATTGCGGCTGGTCCTTGTTGAAGGTTTGTAGGATCGAAAGTATGTCTAGAGGGGGGGGGGTGATTATACTACTTGACCAAATAAAAATCTAGCCTTTTCCCAATTTTATGTCTTGGCAGATTTTAGCAACTTAGCACTAGTCACGTAAACAACCTACACATGCAAGTCTAAGAGTATAGCAGCGAAATGTAAAACATTGCACATGAAGGTAAAGGGAGGAGTTTGGAGGGAGCAAACGCAATGTAGACACGGAGATTTTTGGCGTGGTTCCGATAGGTGGTGCTATCGTACATCCACGTTGATGGAGACTTCAACCCACGAAGGGTAACGGTTGCGCGAGTCCACGAAGGGCTCCACCCACGAAGGGTCCACGAAGAAGCAACCTTGTCTATCCCACCATGGCCATCGCCCATGAAGGACTTGCCTCACTAGGGTAGATCTTCATGAAGTAGGCGATCTCCTTGCCAGTACAAACTCCTTGGTTCAACTCCACAATCTTGACGGAGGCTCCCAAGTGACACCTAACCAATCTAGGAGACACTACTCTCCAAAAGGTAATAGATAGTGTGTTGATGATGAACTCCTTGCTCTTGTGCTTCAAATGATAGTCTCCCCAACACTCAACTCTCTCTCATAGGATTGGATTTGGTGGAAAGATGATTTGAGTGGAAAGCAACTTGGGGAAGGCTAGAGATCAAGATTTATGTGGTTGGAATGGAATATCTTGACCTCAACACAAGTGTAGGTGGTTCTCTCTTAGAAAATGTATGATGGAAGTGTAGGCATGTTCTAATGGCTCTCTCCACGAATGAAGAGTGGGTGGAGGGGTATATATAGCCTCCACACAAAATCTAACCGTTACACACAATTTACCAAACTCGGTGGGACCGAATCAGAAAACTCGGTCAGACCGATTCAGTTCAAAATGTGAATGTTAGGATTTTCGGTGGGACCGACATGTCAACTCGGTGGGACCGATTTCATTAGGGTTAGGGCATAACATAATCTCGGTGAGACCGATTACACAAACTCGGTGGGACCAATTTTGGTAATAAGGAAACAGCGAGTTGGTCTGGCAAACTCGGTGGGACCGATTTGCTCATCTCGGTTGGACCGAAACGTTACGAAGGGGAAACAGAGAGTTTGCATTGCAAACTCGGTGGGACTAATCGCTCATCTCGGTTAGACTGAAACGTTATGAAGGGAAATAGAGAGTTTGCAATCCCATCTCGGTGAGACCAAGATCCCTATCGGTGGGACTGAAGTGACTAGGGTTTTGTGGCAGTGGCTATGTCAACTGAACTCGGTGGCGCCGGATGGAAAGTTTTGGTGGGGCCAAGTTTGACTTTTGGTTTGGGACATCTATGGATATGAGAAAGTGGTTGAGGATTTTGGAGCATATCACTAAGCATTTTGAGCAAGTAACCCATTAAGCAACACCTCATCCCCTTTTAATAGTATTGGCTTTTCCTATGGACTCACTGTGATCTTGGATCACTAAAAGGTAAAAATGTAGAGTCTTGAGCTTTAGAGCTTGAGCCAATATTTTGTCCTTAGCATTTTGAGGGGTCCACATTTCTAATCCATGCCATGCCGATCATTGAGCCTTCCTGAAATATTTATCTTGAGATAGTATTAGCTTAATGAGCTATATGTTGTTAGGAATTACCAAAACCACCCAGGGATAGTTGCACTTTCAATCTCCCCCTTTTTGGTAATTGATGACAACATATAGATCAAAGCTTCGACAAATGATAATAAGATTGAAATATATTGTCGCCTTGAGAAGTATGTGATAAGTAAGAGCTCCCCCTAAATTTGTGCATTATTTAAAGTTTGCTTTTGAATGCAAATGCACAATCGATTAGGATCATGGGTTACTCTTACATGTCACATATTCTTGGTGGAGCGCTCAAAATGATATAACTTAAAAGCATGCACTCATCACCAAGCAAAGTGAATGCTCATATAGATATATAAAAGATAGTATCATCCAAGCAAGCATTAAAGTAGCATATGATCAATCACATGGTCACACAAGTATCTCACACAAGGACATACAGTATTTCACATAGGCATACAATAAAAAGTTCAACCAAAAGGCAAAGAATCAAAACACTCTCTCGAAGTCTATGATCTATACATATTTGTCCCCCTTTGGCAACAAGTTATGAAAAAGTTCAAATATGCATAGTGCTATGCGTCTCTCAGGCTTGGTCTTCGGGAGGTGGTGTAGAGAGAACTCCAAGGACGAAGGCATCCGTTGATGTAGTTGGAGCTGGTGGAGTGGCTGCTGGAGGTGGTACTGAGGCTGTGGCTGCTGGTGCTGATGTTGTTGCTCTTGTATCAGGTACATGCACTGCAGCAGTCCTCTTTCCTCTAGGCACTCGCTGAAATGCATCAGTAGTTGCCTTCCCTCTCTTCTCTTCTGCTTCCTCCTGGAGCTGCTCAACTGCTGTTTGAATCTCAGTTACCTTCAGATCAAGATCATAAAATTTAGTTTCTACGATCCTCTCCAAGCTCTCCTGGTTTTGAGTCAGGGTGGCCAAGCCCTTCTCAATCCTCAGTGTAGACTGGATCAGATATGCAAGTTGATCTTGCTTGCTCTTCAGGAAAACTTGAGATGCCTCTTCAATACTTGGCATCTTGGCAGCTTTCTCAGCCTTTGCTTTGGCTCTCTTCTCCTGTGCTTGAGCTGATGATGGTTCCTCCTCATTCATCACTATAGTGTTGTCTTCAAAATCAGGATATTAGGGTAGATGCTCCTTATCCAACAAATATGTTCCTGTGCCCATCTTGGAGTTGATGAGCTCCTGAATGTGTGGAGCATACCCACAGCTTCTCTTCTGGTCAGCGGCAGTCCTCTTGATTGTCTCTACAATCAGACTCATGACCTTGAACTTCTGAGGGACATCAAAAAGCTGTAGCAGGTTGATAGAATGCCCCATGATCATCTTGTGATCTCCTGACTTGCATAGCAATGTGTGCCTAAGGATCCAGTTGATGGTAGGCAGACCAGACAACAAGTAATGTACTGATCCAAGCTTGTGAGTCTCCAAAGCTTTATCTGGGATCTCCTTCTACATGTTTGCCATAGTGTTGTGGTCTTTCTTCTTCTTCTTGGCATACACATCCAAGTCATCCTCATGTTCCTCTGGGGCATTTATCAGCTTGGCCCATTCTTCAACAGTGGACTGGTACCTAGTACCTTCTGACATCCAAACAATCTTCCCATCTAGGTAAAAGTGAGCAGTGGAGTAAAACTGCATGATCAGCTCATCATTCCATTTTGTGAGCTTCTGTCCAACAAACTCATCTACTCCACATGATTTGAAGCTATCATAAACTCCTGGGAAGTGATCTTCATTCTCCTTGATGAATTCCCAATCAACCCATCTCATGTCACAAACAATGGGCTTCTTGTCAAGCAAAATAGTTTCGTAGAAGTCTTGCTGTTCTTTTGTGCGGAACCTGTAGTCAACTGCAATCCTTCTCCTCACAGCATAGGGATCAGACTGTCTCCACAATCTCAGTCCAACATCTTTTCTGATGTGCATGTCTTCATCCACTGGATGAGTATCATTGTGGTCTGGGATCTTGGGTTTCAACTTTCTCAAAACAAGAGACTCATCATCCTCTTCTTCAGCTTCAGGCACTGGAGCCTTGTTGTTCTCTTTAGCAGGAATACTTCTGGTGTTCCTCTTTGGCTTAGGAGGCTTCTAACCTTGAGCTTTTGGAGCAGCTTTGGGCTTTGATGTTGCAGCCCCTGACTTTATGGCATCTCCCATAAGCTTCTGAGATTTGGGTGCTGGAGCATCCTCTTCCTCTTTATCTTCTTCTGCGGGTTCCTTGAACATGGATGATCTCCCTAGAACTCTGGCAGTGGTCTTCTTGACCCTCTCCTTCCTCTTCTTGCCTTCTCCACCTTCTTTGGGTTCAAGAGTGAACTCCATTGTCTCTTGAGTGGAGGCTTTGGCCTTAGACATAGGAATCCTTCTTGCTGGAGCCTTCTTATTCATCCCTGGCTTAATTGTAGCAGCTGTGCCATACTCCTTTTTTAGCACCTTCTTCTTGGAGCTTACTTCCTCCTCAGTAGCCACATAGTCCTCATCCTATGAATCTGAGGTTCTCTTCTTCCTATATCTGGTGGCTACCTTTGGCAAGTTACTTGGAGTGCTCCTACTGCCATCATCAGAAGTGCTTGAGGGATCTGAACCCTCACTCAGCTGCACATGTTCCTCAGACCTGTTGTGACTGTCACCCTGATCAGACATCTTTGCAAACTTACCGACAGCAGACCCTGTGAATAGATCTAGATGAGGTAGAGTGGATGAGCATCACAAAGTGCAGAGATTTTACAAAACAGATGACTACAAACTTAGTTTTAGTTCTCCATAGAAAGCATTTCAGAGCTATCGATTTGTAAACTCGGTGATACCGAAGCAGCTTTTGGAACCTAAACTAGTGAACTCGGTTAGACCGAGTCATAGTTCGGTGGCACCAAGACTGCTAGGGTTTCACAAAGAATCGAACTCGGTCACACCGATTTGCAATTTTCGGTCAGACCGAAAATGCATGTGCTATGGCCTAAGCCAAATCGGTGTGACCAATTTCTACAACTCGGTAGGTACGAGATGAGTTCGGCAGAGACCTAACCCTAAATTTTCAAATCGAATTTAACCTAAAGGATGTTTTCAGTGGATAGAGTGTTTGCATACGTGGTAAGGATCATGGCAAAACAATGTGCTATGAATCAGAGGTAAAAGAATAGCACAAAAGGTCGAACCCATACCCTAGTTCGGTGGGAGTTCGCTACGGCGACAATGGTGGGGCAGATTTCCATTGACGGCGACGGAGACCAGCGGCGGGAGGTCGCTGGCAGCGAGGACACGATCAGGAGACCTGAGGAGGCAGAGCAGGACACGCGTGGGGTGGAGATTTTTGGAGAAATTTCCAGTTCAACCCGTGAGTATATATATCCTGACCCTGTCGGTGTGACCGGGTAGAACAACCCGGTGGCACCGAGATGCAGAATCACGAGCGGTTACTGCAACTCGGTGTGACCGAAAAGTTCAAATCGGTTGCATCGAGATTGAAAACCTAGATCAACTTAGTGAACTCGGTGTGACCGAAGTGGATGACTCGGTCATACTGAAATGCACAAAGAGGTTTTGGAAGTTTAATTCTATGACGGATCGTGGACTCCGAGTGCTCCTCACATAGAGTGGTTCGAATCTGACTTGATCAAACTTTGTGATGTAGCATGAATAGAGTTTGATACGAGAAAAACATAGATAGCTAAAGGAGGTTCTTAGGCATTCTTGTCCATCCATTTGGCAAAAGAGAAAAAGCCAAACGATCAAAGCAACAAATGGATGTCCTCGAATGTGTAAAATATGCAACCAACATGCTCACACAATAAGATGGCAAATGAAATATGTGACAAAGCATGGACAATCACTCTAGCATCTATCAAGCAATTTGCGATGACTAGGTCATCTATATATGAGTATATTGACTGAGGAGTCAAATGAGAACATTTGATCGTAGGTCATACTCATCGTTTAAGCACAAGTGGGGTTGCCACTTTTACATAAAGCATTGTTGTGTTCACACCATTAGAGTTGCTTTAGCTCAATTGATTAGAGTAAAGCTCCCCTATATGTGATATACCCACTAAGAGGGATGAACTAACCTTGGGTTTTGTCGATGATGACTTCATGTAGGTGTTGAAGATGTAGATGCTCAATGTTGATGTAGATCATTTGGAGCAATCCATTAGAGTGAGTTGCACTTTCAATACCTACACGGGTTAGTCCCACAAGGAACAAACAAGGATATCCATAGACATAGAGTGATGTTCACATAGGATGATGTCCATGAAAGCATTAGGTCACCTTGTCCCTTGTCTTACCAACAAGAGGGTTTGTGACTCCTTGAACTAGTGCAAGATGTGGAAGTTGTTTGCACTTGTCCTCGCCAAAATGATATGAGTGAAGTATGTTGGTGGAGTCACCCTCAAAAACTCTCTAGTTCTTCTTCTTCGGGATCCACACCATCTTGATGGGAATCCTTGAGGTTGTAGTCGTACTTGATGAAGTAGGACTTGATGTAGTTTTGGGAACCCACTTGACCAAGGCTTTGGGAGCTTCCTCAAATGCATCAATCTCCTCTTGAAGCTTGTCCTTGCCTTTTTGCTTGTGGTCTTGTGGTGCAAGATCATCTTGAGCTTGTGTTCCTTGGAAAGAAGTAGTATCATACTTCTCTTGTTGTGGAACAAATTTCGTCTTGGGGTATTGATATTCTTCCCACTCAACTCCATTGGCATTGAACTTTCGTTCAAAACCAACACCTTGATTCTTCCGTTGTCTTCCTTGCTTGCGTACAATTTCCTCAAATTGCTTACTTCCAGCAAGGCTATTGTAAACACCTTTCTCTATAATTCCCTTCAATAAGCTATTTCCTTACTTAAGTGTAACTTGGCTAAGAGAATCATTAGTGGAATCAAGAGAACTACTAGAAGCAACATCATTGGGTTTAGCATGATTACTGTTACTACTAGAAGAGGAATATTTCTTACTCTTGTTTCTAGATTTAACTTGTGGCATGTAAGTAGACAAGAGTAAACGCTTGGCAATGTAAGAAGAACTCTTCTTGCGAAGATCATCATTGATCGCTTTTAAGAACCCATGCTCTTGCTCAAGGTTGAGCTTTTCGAAGCGTAACTTCTCATGAGTATTTAAAAGCTCTCGATGATTTTCCAAGGTAGTTTCATGAGCTAACTTAAGAGTGTTTAGTTCTTTAGTTAGACGCTCAATCTCCTTCTTATCATCGTCATTCGTTTTATCTTGATTAGCATGCTTAATAGCAAGTTCATCATAGTTTTCATCACTAGAATTGTGAACAAGTAAATCATCATCACCTAGCAAGTCATCTTCATCACTATTGAAATCAACATACTCGGGGTGTGATAACTTTGGGCCTTTAGCCATGAAGAATCTTCCAATTCCTTCATTTGGTGACTCAAATATGTCGTAGGAGTTGGTTGACACAAGTGCTAGACCGGCAACACCTTCATCTTGAGTATATTCGGAGTCGGAGTGATAACTTCTTTCGGAGTGATGGTCGGAGTCAGAGCCGGATACGCATTCACCAACATGAGCTTGATGTCTTCGTTTTGTGTAGCTCATTGATGACTTGTACTTCCTCTCTGAATCTTTGCTTCTCCGAGAGGGTCTTCGTTCATAATGAGCATCTCTACTCCTCCTCTCTCTTGATGGTGATTCTTCTCTCCTACTTCTTCTCTTGGGAGAATCTTCTCTTCTTTTGTAGGGAGTCGTACACTCATTGGAATAGTGTCCGGGTCTTCCACAATTGCAGCAGTTACGCTCATGAGTATAAGATCTTCTGTCATTGTAGGACCTTGACTTGGAACTTCTTTCCTTGCTTCTACTCTTGTAGAACTTGTTGAAGTTTTTCACCATTAGGCTCAATTCTTCATTGAAGGTTTGCTTCTCATTTGATGATGTGGGGGCATTACATGAGGCTTTGTAAGCACCACTTGACTTGTTGTGAAGCTCTTCCTATGAACTGGACAAAATTCATTACATGTTTTGCACAAACCATACTAAAACTTACTGTAAACCTAATCTAAACGATCGTCGGTGCCCGACCACCATGTCCGGCCATGAACCCGAGAAAGCCGGCCATTGCCTTTGCCTCCTCCTCATCCGCCTTGATAACCTCCTCCTCCGGAGCACAAGGTTCTGAAGATTTCCGCCTCCACGTCGCCATCAAGCGGCTAATCGGCCACCGATGTTTATCCCACCAAGCTTGGCGTTGACTGAGTGGAGGAGCGGTGGCCTTCCTGGGACTAGACCAGCGGCGACCTGCCATGTACTACTCTTCCTCATTGTCGGCTGCGCCCGCGCACGCGCATCGGCTTCGTGGTAGTGGCGGCGGAGGGCGGTCGGGGGGGAGCCGGCGATCTCCTTCGTCTGCTCCTGCGACAGTATGTCCAAGAGAGCTTTAGAGCATGCCCGGAGCGGAGCTGCTGATGTCCTTCTTCTGCTCCTGCGACAGTACATCCAAGAGAGCTTTGGAGCGCCAGGAGGCCATGGTTGGAGTGGTGCCAACAGAAGGAAGGGACCGGAGGAGAATGAGTGTGGGTCTTTGGCTATGGCTGGGAGCTGGGGCTCACGTTAATACTAGCAATGTGCCCGTGCGTTGCAATGGATCCAAAGTAGAATAGTACTTGTTCACAAACTTGAAAGAAAACACTCTTGTTTTGATATACATATATACCACTAAAAATATATTACGTTTCACTCAAAATATATTTCTCAGGTTGTTTTGATGAGGCGAGGGAGGGATGTGGTTGCTTTCAAGATAATAAGGGGTTTTCTTCAAATTGGAGCAGAGAAGTGGGCTATTGTTGCAAAAATGCCACAACTTACCTCGCAGCCATTAGATGTAGATCTAATGGTCAGAGATGGCGGATGGCAGACACACCATCATCACCAACTGAGTCTTTTATAGGAGTAGAGATAGCGGGTGAATGGCAATGAGCCGTGGCAAATGGATGGACGGTTGGCGCCGAAGTAGGTTCGTCGGGTGTGAATGCGGACTCTGCTTCAGTGACTTAACTGCAGGTGCGTTGGGTCACTGAAATGCGGTCCCAATGGGCATCTGGCCCGCATGTCAGTGACACACCAACTGCACCTGCAGTTAAGTCCGGTGAATGCGGCATTGACGTTCTGGAGAGACGGTGATAGTTTCAAGAAGGAAGCGCGCGCTAGCGATGGAAGGGGTTTCAGTAGGCCAGGGCGGTCAGACGCTGGCGTGGTGGTAAAATTTTAACTCATGCATGACAAGCCTTTGAAGTGTATGCGGCACATATTGACAACCAGGCGTCCATGCAACCGGTCTTGTCGACAGCTAGCCTTCGATGACCACGACACCACACAACCATGCATAACTTACGAATAATGGACGAATCGATTAGACACACACTCGTGTGCAGTGGCACTATGATCGGTCGCTCACGATAGTACATACTCCGTACCATAGTACCCTCTCTAGCTAGGCTGTTTTATATATTGTCATTGTGATGGACGATATACATGAGCAAGGCGCTGAGTCCCGAGTATGAACGTTGGTGTTGAGCCAGGTGAATACATGCTCGGCGTTCGCGGAGGCCTCCATCAAACGTCTAAATAGTAATGTCAGGCACCACCGGGGTGCGCAGGTGATGGGCTCGCCGTTTTCGTTGCGCCATGAGCAGGACTTTGATTGAGAGGGTGACGTGCATGCATTAGCATGGTTTGACAGTGTGAGCGTGAGTGTCTGCACGCGTACATGCTACTTGCCTCTATGGACGATGTGCGCTAATGTGTGCATCACGTATAATATAATGATCAAAGTGAGCTATCAACACAAGTTCGATGACCTCCAATGCATTTTGCTCGGTAATAAATGACCAGGATTGAAGGGGAATCCAAAATTCCTTTGTCTTCTGTCCTTGAGCTCTTGACAAACCAATGCACTATACGGTTGTCCGGCCACTCCACCCCAGAGCTCTCACCAAGCGGTGTTCATGCCACCGCTCTGCACACTAACCGACAAGGAAGCGATGGCATCCCGCCGCGCCGAGTTCCTCGCCGCCCACGACCGCACACAAAATGGTAGGGAAGCGATGGCATCCCATTATGCCGAGTTCATTGCCGCTCATGACCTCACACCTACGTGGGCGGAATTTGAAGCTTCCAAGGCTGAATGGGTGGTAGAGCAAGAGGCGGCCAAAGCCGCACAGAGGGAGCGGAGAAGTCAGAAAGCACTCAATAAAAGAGAGGTTCGCCGCCGCAAGAAAGAAGAGGACGCATGCGCTGCTGCGGAGAGGTCGGCACAGATCCAAGCACGGTGGGGTGTCGCCGACAAAGCCGGGAAGGAGAACGACAGCGTCTCGCCAGCATGTGAGAAGTAGTAGGACTAGTAGTAGTTAGTGTGTGTGTCTGTGTCTGAGTACGAGCATGTACCGGTACTACTATTTACCACTGTAGTTTTTATAGAAATTTACCAGTACATTAGCCTAGACTCAATGGAAAATTCCTATCCTATGCATCAAATGGCATCTCTTTCTCTATAGGAATTGAGATGCATGTCATCTCACTTCCTATGATTTTCATATTACTATAAAATTCCTATCCTATGAACGAAAGGAGGCCTCTGCTGGAGTAACTACTATAGCTAGCAGTACTGCTGGTACAGTAGTTTTCTTCAAGAAGCGGAATTCAACGAAGTCATGATGGTTCCTTCATCCGAGCAACTTCATAGTGGGAAAGGTTGGGCCTGTGATTTGATGGATCATTAGTCATTGTTATTGTGGTGCGACGACCGGGGTGACTCTCCCTTGGAGTTCTACATGCATGGCAAGTGGACCAGGATGTGGTCAACGTCCCACATGTTGGCGAATGGAAGTACTATTCTTTTCGATATCGAGGAGCAAGGAAATCGCATGGTACAATATCAGTGTTGATTTTATTTTCTTTCTGATGAATGCTAGTGTTTCAACTCTTACGACGAAGGAGTGCCTAACACGGCACGTGCTGGATGTCCCACACGTCAGCGAAAGGAGTGGGACATGAATAGTGTGGTAGAGCATCTCCACTTCTTCCACATCTGGTTCGGAGACCACACGTAGTAGTACTAGTGGTATGAACGATACAAAGTGCGACCCGAAGAGAAAGACACGTCTAGTTGGAAGGTCTCGGGGCATACACGTAAACAAATATAAAACCTAATATGTGCCTCCAATTAATATAGTAGTAGTAGAGTACTCAGGCACGTACTCCATAACATCACCGTGCATTGCACGTACAACATTTAGTGGTACGTAGTAGACAAATGCCTATATGCCACGCATGTTCATACTATTTGTGCCTTTCTACTTCACTTACTGCGCTACATTACTCAGGTTCGTACGTCCACTCCTGGGTACATGTCCGTCTCGTAGTTCTAGTTCCAAATGTTCTTCATCGATGGAACGATCCATATCATCGCGGTTAGTGTGGCTCCCCACGATGGAGACTCATTCAAACTATGGCCAGCCTCGACGCGGAGCAGTCGCGTGCATCAGGAAGCGGCGCTCTCTCAGCCGCCGTGCTGCTTCAAAGCCGGCGCCAGTGAGAGGTCGCCTCCGCTTTGGCCAGGCATTAATGCAGAATTGACACTCCAGGGCGACGCTGACCGTTTCACGCGGGAAGCGCGTGCTAGCAAGGGAGTATTGGTTTTTGTAGGATCGAAAGTATGTCTAGAGGGGGGGTGATTAGACTACTTAACCAAATAAAAATCTAGCCTTTTCCCAATTTTAGTTCTTGGCAGATTTTAGCAACTTTGCACAAGTCAAGCAATCAACCTACCCATGCAATTCTAAGAGTATAGCAGCGGAATGTAAAACAATTGCATATGAAGGTAAAGGGAGGAGTTTTGAGGGAGCAAACGCAATGTAGACACGGAGATTTTTGGTGTGGTTCCGATAGGTGGTGCTATCTTACATCCACGTTGATGGAGACTTCAACCCACGAAGGGTAACAGTTGCACGAGTCCACGGAGGGCTCCACCCACGAAGAAGCAACCTTGTCTATCCCACCATGGCCATCGCCCACGAAGTACTTGCCTCACTCGGGTAGATCTTCATGAAGTAGGCGATCTCCTTGCCCTTACAAACTCCTTGGTTCAACTCCACAATCTTGACGGAGGCTCCCAAGTGACACCTAGCCAATCTAGGAGACACCACTCTCCAAGAGGTAACAAATGGTGTGTTGATGATGAACTCCTTGATCTTGTGCTTCAAATGATAGTCTCCCCAACACTCAACTCTCTCTCATAGCATTGGATTTGGTGGAAAGAAGATTTGAGTGGAAAGCAACTTGGGGAAGGCTAGAGATCAAGATTTATGTGGTAGGAATGGAATATCTTGACCTCAACACAAGTGTAGGTGGTTCTCTCTCAGAAAATGTATGTTGGAAGTGTAGGCATGTTCTGATGGCTCTCTCCATGAATAAAGAGTGGCTGGAGGGGTATATATAGCCTCCACAAAATCTAACTGTTACACACAATTTACCAAACTCGGTGGGACCGATTCAGAGAACTCGGTCGGACCGATTTGGTTCATAATGTGACCGTTAGGGTTTTGGGTGGGACCGACATGTCAACTCGGTGGGACCGATTTCGTTAGGGTTAGGGCATAACGTAATCTCGGTGAGACCGATTACGCAAACTCGGTGGGACCGATTTTGGTAATAGACTAACCAGAGAGTTGTTCAGGCGAACTCGGTGGGACCGATTCGCTCATCTCGGTTGGACCTAAATGTTACAAAGGGAAACCGAGAGTTTGCATTGCAATCTCGGTGGGACCGATCGCTCATCTCGGTTGGACCAAAACGTTACGAAGGGAAATAGAGAGATTACAATCCCATCTCGGTGAGACAGAGATCCCTATCGGTGACACCGAAAAGACTAGGGTTTCTGGCAGTGGCTATGTCAAGAGAACTCGGTGGCACCGGATAGAAAGTTTCGGTGGGGCCGAGTTTGACTTTTTGGTTTGGGACATATGTGGATGTGAGAAAGTGGTTGAGGGCTTTGGAGCATATCACTAAGCATTTTGAGCAAGAACCTCATTAAGCAGCACCTCACCCCCTCTTAATAGTATTGGCTTTTCCTATGGACTCAATGTGATCTTGGATCACTAAAATTAAAAATGTAGAGTCTTGTGCTTTGAGCTTGAGCCAATCCTTTTGTCCTTCGAATTTTGAGGGGTCCACTTTTCTAATCCATGCCATGCCAATCATTCATCTTTCCTGAAATATTTATCTTGAAATAGCATTAGCTCAATGAGCTATATGTTGTTAGGAATTACCAAAACCACCCAGGGATAGTTGCACTTTCAATCTCCCCCTTTTTGGTAATTGATGACAACATATAGATCAAAGCTTTGACAAATGATAATAAGATTGAAAAACATCGTCGCTTTGAGAAGTATGTGATAAGAAAGAGCTCCCCCTAAATTTGTGCATTATTTAAATTTTGCTTTTGAATGCAAATGCACAATCGATTAGGATCATGGGTTACTCTTCCATGTCACATACATCTTGGTGGAGCACTCAAAATGATAGAAATTAAAAGCATGCACTCATCACCAAGCAAGTGAATGATCATATAAGGATATAAGAGATAATATCATCCAACAAGCATTAAGGGTAGCATATGATCAAACGAGTATTTCACAAGAACATAAAGTATCTCAGACAAGCACACAATCAAGAAGTTCAACCAAACCAAAAACAAGAGAGATAAAAAGCAACACTCTCTCTCGAAGCCTATGATCTATACATTTTTCTCCCCCTTTGGCAACAAGTCACCAAAAAGTTCAAAAATGCATAGTGCTAAACGTCTCTTAGGATTGATCTTCGGGAGGTGGTGTAGAGAGAACTCCAAGGATGAAGGCATCAGTTGATGTAACTGGAGCTGGTGGAGTGGCTGCTGGAGGTGGCACTGGAGTTGTAGCTGTTGGAGCTGATGTTGTAGCTCTAGTGTCTGTGACTGGCACTGCAGCAGACCTCTGGCTTCGGGGCACTCAAGCAAAAGCATCTGTAGTTGACTTGCGCTTCTTATCCTCCACTTCCTCCTGAAGTCGCTCAACTGCTGACTGAATCTCAGTTACTTTGACATCAAGATAATAGAATTTATGCTCAATGATCCTCTCCAAGTTCTCCTGGTTTTGAGTCAGGGTGGCCAAGCCCTTCTCAATCCTCAAGGTGGATTGTATCAGATATCCAAGTTGATCTTGCTTGGATTTCAAGAACACTTGAGATGCCTCTTCAATAGATGGCATTCTTGCAGCTTTCTCAGCTTTAGCTTTGGCTTTCTTCTCCTGTGCTTGAACTTATGATGGTTCATTTTCATCCATCACAACTGTGTTGTCTTCAAATTCAGGGTATATGGCCAGGTGCTCCTTATCCAATAGATATTTGCATGTGCCCATCTTGGAGTTGATGATCTCCTGAATTTGTGGGGCATACCCATAGCTTCTCTTCTGATCAGCTGATGTCCTTTTGATTGTCTCTACAATCAGACTCATGACTTTGAATTTTTGAGGCACATTAAACAAATGTAGCAAATTGATAGCATGTCCTCTGATCATCTTGTGATCACCTGACTTGGGTAGCAATGTGTGCCTTACGATCCAGTTGATGGTAGGCAGACCAGACAACAAGAAGTGGACAGATCCAAACTTATGAGTCTCTAAAGCATCATCTGGGATCTCTCTGTACATGTGTGCCACAGTGTTGTGGTCTTTCTTCTTCTCAGCATAAACATCCAAGTCATCTTCATGTTCCTCAGGGGCATTGATCAGCTTGGCCCATTCTTCAACAGTGGATTGGTACCTAGTACCTTCAGACATCCAAACTATCCTTCCATCTGGATAGAAGTGAGCTGTGGAGTAAAACTGCATGATGAGCTCATCATTCCACTTGGTGAGCTTCTGGGCAACAAATGTATCAACTCCACATGCTTTGAAGCTGTCATATACTCCTGGATAGTGATCTTCATTCTCCTTGATGTACTCCCTGTCAACCCATCTCATGTCACAGAAAATGGGCTTCTTGTCAAGCAGGACAGTCTCATAAAAGTCTTGGTGTTCCTTTGTGTGGAACCTGTAGTCCACAGCAGTTCTCCTCCTGACAGCATATGGATCATACTGTCTCCACAATCTCAGTCTTGAATCCTTCCTGGTCTTCATATTTTCTACAACAGGATGTGCATCATTGTGGTCAGGGATCTTGGGCTTGAGCTTCCTTAGCACTTGGGCTTCATCATCTTCTTCATCAACAGTCTCAAGCACTGGGGCCTTCTTATTTTCTGCAGCTGGAATGTTCCTGGTGCTTCTCTTGGGTGTAGACTTTTGAGCTGGAGCTTTGGGAGCAGACTTGGGCTTAGATGGAGCAGCCCCTGATCTGATTGCATCTCCCATAAGCTTCTGAGCTTTGGGTGCTGGAGCAGCATCCTCTTCCTCTGCTTCATCATCTCTCATCATTGATGGCTTGCCAATAACTCTGGCAATGGTCTTCTTGACCCTTTCTTTCCTCTTCTTGCCTTCACCTCTTTCTTTGGGTTTGAGGGAGTCCTAGATTAGGGGGTGTTCGGGTAGCCGGACTATATCTTCAGCCGGACTCCAGGACTATGAAGATACAAGATTGAAGACTTCGTCCCGTATCCGGATGGGATTTTCCTTGGTGTGGAAGGCAAGCTTGGCGATGCGGATATTCAAGATCTCCTACCATTGTAACCGACTCTGTGTAACCCTAACCCTATCCGGTGCCTATATAAACCAGAGGGTTCTAGTCCGTAGGACAACTTCATCATACAACAATCATACCATAGGCTAGCTTCTAGGGTTTATCCTCCTTGATCTCGTGGTAGATCTACTCTTGTACTACCCATATCATCAATATTAATCAAGCAGGAGTAGGGTTTTACCTCCATCGAGAGGGCCCGAACCTGGGTAAAAACATCGTGTCCCTTGTCTCCTGTTACCATCCGCCTAGACGCACAGTTCGGGACCCCCTACCCGAGATCCGCCGGTTTTGACACCGACATTGGTGCTTTCATTGAGAGTTCCTCTGTGTCGTCACTCTTAGGCCCGATGGCTCCTTTGATCATCAACGATGATGCGGTCCAGGGTGAGACTTTTCTCCCCGGACAGATCTTCGTCTTCGGCGGCTTCGCACTGTGGGCCAACTCGCTTGGCCATCTGGAGTAGATCGAAAGCTACGCCCCTGGCCATCAGGTCAGGTTTGGAAGCTTAAACTACACGGCAGACATCCGCGGGGATTTTATCTTCGACAGATTCGAGCCACAGCCAAGAGCGCCGCATTGTTTTGAGAGGCATGATCTTGCTCTGCCGCCGAACAGTGCCCTGGAGGCCGCACGCGCACCGGTTCCTACCCTTAATCCGGAGCCTATTGCGCCAATCGAGGATGAGCGGCTGGACGTCACCTCAGGGGCTACGATCTCAAAGGCGATCGAGCCGAACGTCAGCCCCGCATTTTGCGTGTCCCTTGACTTCGAGGATCCGGATTCTTCTCTGGACTCCGAACCCCCCGCGCCCCTACCGATCGAATCCGATTGGGCGCCGATAATGGAGTTCAACGCAGCAGACATCTTTCAGCACTCGCCCTTCGGCGACATCCTGAACTCACTAAAGTCTCTCTCTTTATTAGGAGAGGCATGGCCGGACTACGGTCAGCAAGGATGGGATGCGGACGACGAAGAAATTCGAAGCCCACCCACCACCCATTTTGTAGCCACTGTCGACAATTTAACCGACATGCTTGACTTCGACTCCGAAGACATCGACGGTATGGACGACGATGCAGGAGACGAATAGGAACCAGCACCTGTAGGGCGCTGGAAGGCCACCTCATCATATGATATATACATGGTGGTTACTCCAAAAGATGGAGATGGCAATGGAACAACGGAGGATGACACCTCCAAGAAACAGCCAAAGCGCTGGCGTCAGCGGCGCCGCTCTAAATCCCGCCAAAGCAAAAACGGTGATTCCGGCACAGGAGACAATACTACCCCAAATAGCGCCGAAGAACACCCCCTACAGCAAGATTCGGCACAGGAAGATGGAGAAGCCAGCCCTCATGAGAGAGCGGCAGACCGAGAGGTTGAGGATGATAACTATATGCCTCCCTCCGAGAACGAGGCAAGCCTCGACGACGACGAATTCGTCGTACCATCGGACCCCACCGAACAAGAGCGTTTCAAACGCAGGCTTTTAGCCATGGCAAGCAGCCTCAAGAAAAAGCAGCAACAGCTTAGAGCTGATCAAGATTTGCTAGCAGACAGATGGACTGAAGTCCTTGCAGCCGAAGAGTATGAACTCGAACGCCCCTCCAAGAGTTACCCAAAGCGCAGGCCGCTACCCCGATCAGAGGAGGAAGCACCTACATCACCAGCGCACGACATGGCCGACCGGCCACCTCGCGGCCGCGACAGGGAGGCCTCTCGGCCCTCCACCCAAGCCATGCCCCGACGCCGTTCAACCAAGGCACGAGAAAATGCGCCAGACCTGTGAGACGTACTGGAGGACAAGGCAAGACAAACAAGATCGATCTACGGATCACGTAGGCGCCCCACGGCATGTGACGATGATCTTCATTCCGGATACAACAAATCCGGCCGGGCCGAACACAACAGACATAGCTCCTTCGAGCTGCGTCGTGATATAGCCCAGTATAGAGGCGCGCACACCCATTATGCTTCACAGACGAAGTAATGGATCATAAAATCCCAGAGGGTTTCAAACCCATAAACGTCGAATCATATGATGGAACAACAGATCCTGCGGTATGGATTGAGGATTATCTCCTCCATATCCACATGGCCCGCGGCGATGATCTACACGCCATCAAATACCTCCCGCTCAAACTTAGGGACCGGCCCGGCATTGGCTTAATAGCTTGCCAGCAGACTCAATCGGTTCTTGGGAGGACCTGGAAGCCGCATTCCTCGACAACTTCCAGGGCACTTATGTGCGACCACCGGATGCCGATGACTTAAGCCACATAATTCAGCAGCCAGAGGAATCGGCCAGGCAATTCTGGACACGGTTCCTAACATAGAAAAACCAGATAGTCGACTGTCCGGACGCAGAGGCCCTAGCAGCCTTCAAGCTTAATATCCGCGACGAGTGGCTTGCCCGGCACCTGGGACAGGAAAATCCGAAGTCCATGGCAGCCCTCACGACACTCATGAACCGCTTTTGCGCGGGAGAAGACAGCTGGCTAGCTCGCAGTAACAACTTAGCAAAGAACCCTGGTAATTCGAATACCAAGGACAAAAGTGGTAGGACACGTCGGAATAAGCAAAAGCGCCGCGTTAGCAGCGACAGCAACGAAGACACGGCAGTTAATGCCGGATTCAGAGGCTATAAATCCGGTCAGCGGAAAAAGACATTCAAAAAGAATACTCAGGGCCCGTCCAGTTTGGACTGAATACTCGACCGCTTATGCCAGATACACGGCACCCCCGAAAGGCCAGCCAATCACACCAACAGGGATTGTTGGGTGTTCAAGCAGGCAGGCAAGCTAAGAGCTGAAAATAAAGACAAGGGGCCGCATAGCAATGACGAGGAGGAGCCCAGGCCGCCGAACAACAGTGGACAGAAGGGTTTTCCCCCACAAGTGCGGACGGTGAACATGATATATGCAACCCACATTCCCAAGAGGGAGCGGAAGCGTGCGCTACGGGACGTATACGCGATGGAGCCAGTCGCCCCAAAGTTCAACCCATGGTCCTCCTGCCCGATCACTTTTGATCGAAGGGACCACCCCACTAGCATTCATCACGGCGGCTTTGCCGCATTGGTTCTTGACCCAATTATCGATGGATTTCATCTCACAAGAGTCCTCATGGACGGCGGAAGTAGCCTGAACCTGCTTTACCAGGATACAGTGCAGAAAATGGGCATAGATCCCTCGAGGATTAAGCCCACAAAAACGACCTTTAAAGGCGTTATACCAGGTGTAGAGGCCAATTGTACAGGCTCAGTAACACTTGAAGTGGTCT
This sequence comes from Triticum aestivum, assembly GCF_018294505.1. NCBI lineage: Eukaryota > Viridiplantae > Streptophyta > Magnoliopsida > Poales > Poaceae > Triticum > Triticum aestivum. Next base: position 131,873,082 of record NC_057806.1, read on the forward strand.
TTGGGTCTCCGGAAAATTTCCGAAGCGAAGAGTTAATCTTCGATATAGTCCCGTTTCGCAGTGGCTATCATGCCCTGCTCGGGCGAACCACATTTGCAAAGTTCAATGCGGTGCCGCACTACGCATATCTCAAGCTCAAGATGCCAGGCCCTCGAGGAGTAATCACGGTCAATGGAAACACTGAACGCTCCCTCCGTACGGAGGAGCACACGGCGGCCCTCGCAACGGAAGTAAAAGTAGCCTTCTTAGGCAATTCTCCAGTCCGGCCGTTAGAAATCCAGACACTGCCAAGCGCGCCCAGAGTAACCTACAACAAGACCGCCTGGCACGTTCTGAGCAGGCGTAGCAATGCGGCCCCAACCCCAGCCCTCGCAACATAGCGAAACCAGTGCCTCGCGTACATAACTACGCTCTAGAAATACCATGGGCGTATGGGAAGGGGCACAATAACGGCAAACCCAAAATACAGCTTAAAACGTACTAGGGGCTACCAAATTCTTTTTTTAATTTTCTCTTACTTTTAGGACTCCATACTTCGGACGACCTGTTTGGCAATTCAACTGCCGCACAAACGATGCAAGATCCAGGGAAGCAGACAAGCCATGACGCATCATGGAACTCCCAAGTGGTCTCTGTTACGAGCAGTATACCTGTTTTGGCATACAATTCTGCGGCCTGCTCCTGGCCAGGACATGTTAAATAGCCCAATATCTTTTGCTTATCGCACTACTTGTATCGTTCTGCTTTGATAGCAGCCTTTCTATAAACAATGCATAGCTTTTTGTCTATTTTTTACATTATCCTCCTTTCATATATATGTTTATTAAATGACATGTTGCACCCGTACACCATGGTATTGCAAACATGCTAGGGGCTTCAGTACCCCTCAATATGGCGTGAAAAGCCCGTACACTTTCACAAGTGCGGCACCCCGAACTTATAGCACTATATGCATCGGCTTCGAATCATGATTTGGGTCAATAGTTGGGTTTGCCCGGCTCCTATGTTTTGGTGCCTTACGTTCCGCTATATCGGCTAAGGTAGCAGTAGGAGAACCACTGCGATTGTGCCCCAGTTGAGCTGGGTTAAGCACCTCAGTGGAGAAAGCTAAAATTGACTGTCATGATGAGGCGGGAGACCGGTCGCTGTTCGAGAGGTTTTTCGAGTCCCTAAAGACTTATGCCGCTTCGAGCGAGGAGCTGGCTTTGTCCGGCCAAGGCGTGGATAGCGCCCCGAACTCGGTCTTCCGAACTAGGGGCTTCGTCGAAATTTAAAATTATAGAGTTCTATGGCTAAGTGAGAGTGTTCAAGCATTATAGTCCAATTTCCTGGTTCGTTGTGCTGAGCGCCTCCCTCGAAGGACCCAACTATGGGAAAAAGAGCGCTCAGGTTTATCCCGAACACCCCAGCACTAGTGGCATGGGGGCAGAAGCCGACGACTGGCCATCTCTCAATTTTTTGATAAACGGCCGCACAGAAAGTAATATTTTAAATTCAACAAGCATTGCTTAGCGCATATGAACAAGTTTTCAGCGCACAGGATAAACACGAGCGAGTTCATTCAAAAATTACATCCTTGGTACATTCATCCGCCACAAGGCGGGCACCCGCAAGAACATCCTTATAGTAGTTCTCGGGCTTGCGATGCTCCTTCCCCGGCGGTGGCCTGTCCCTCACAAGCTTCTCACCGTCCAGCTTACCCCAATGCACCTTTGCACGGGCAAGGGCCCTACGGGCACCTTCGATGCAGACGGAGCGCTTGATGACCTCGAGCCTTGGACATGCCTCCACCAGCCGCCGCACCAGCCCGAAGTAGCTCCTAGGCAGGGCCTCTTCGAGCCACAGTCGAACTATGAAGCCCTTCATGGCCTGTTTGGCCGCCTTGTGGAGCTCGACCAGCTGTTTCAGCTGGTCGCTCAAGGGCACAGGGTGTTCGGCCTCAACATACTGAGACCAGAACACCTTCTCCGTCGAGCTGCCCTCTTCAGCTCGGTAGAATGCGGCGGCGTCGGATACGCTGCGGGGAAGATCTGCGAATGCCCCTGGAGAGCTCCGGATTCGGGTAAGTAACAAGTAGTTTACTTTTATATTTCTGCTTTGCATAAAGAATGCCTTAACTGCTGCTATCTTTTTCATCTCCTCCAACTCTTGGAGGGCCTTTTGGGCTTCGGCCTTGGCAGACTTGGCAGTCTCAAGGGCCGCCGCAAGCTCGGACACTTGCGTCTTTGACTCAAGCTCCAAACTCTCATGTTTTTTCATGAGAGCCTGAAGCTCTTGCTGCACCCCGCTGACCTGGGCCCCAAGTTTCTCTCGCTCGGTGCGCTCCGCGGCTGCTTTCTTTTCGGCCTCGGACAGCGCCTGCTTGAGGGTCACCACCTCAGTCGTGGCCCCTATAATAAGCAGTACAATCCTGTTATTTTTTGCAATCACGTTTTTTTATAGGCACTTTTTTCTGTAAGGTATTTCTTACCTTCTTTCTCCTCGAGCTGCCGCTTGGCAAGGCTGAGCTCTTGCTCGGTCCGCTCGAGTCCCTGTTGCAGGGCACCCACCTCCGCAGTTAGTGCGGCGGTGGCTAGCAGCGAAGCCTGCATACGCATATTGACTCTTTGTTGTTAGACTCCTGCAAAATTTAATAGATCATCTATTCGGCTTTTCTTTCTGAATGCCAAACAGAGCATTAGGGGCTACTGTCTATGCGGTTATTTTCTTACATATTTTTTACTTACCTCGAAGCCTGTTAGAAGGCTAGCGCAAGCTTCACTCAGTCCGCTCTTGGCGGACTGAACCTTTTGGATCACCGTACTCATAATAGTACGGTGCTCCTCGTCGATGGAGGCGCCGTCAAGCACCTCCAGCAGATTGTCCAGCACCTCCGGTTGGACGGAGGCCGCCGACTCAGAAGGCTTGCTCCTCTTGGAAGGAGTTCGCCTACCACGGTCCAGAACTATTGAAGATTCTGGCGCGGTGTATGGTACAAAGCCGGACTTGGAGCCCTGGGGGGTCTTGTCCCCTTTACTCCTGGGGTCCGGGAGGTCGCCTTGCGGCTCCTCCAGGACCACCTCCTCCTGCCCCGGAGCTTGTTGCGACGCCACTTCGGTGTCATCCATAGTGCGGGGGGAGACAGCGGGCGGAACAGAGTTCACGTCCGATGAATCCAGGGAGCCGCTCGACGACTCGTTGAGTTCGGCCCGGGGCAGGCTGCATAATTATGTTCGACATTAGGGAAAGCTGTGCGACAAAGGAACGTCATGAGTTACTCTGATATCCGAATACTTACGATTTCGCCGGACGCTTGGCCCTATCTGGACACTCCTCTTTGTCCTCTTCGGCGTCGGGGGAGTAGTTCGGCGGAGGGGTCTTCCTCTTCCTGGACCCTTCGGTCTCCCCCATTGGGGCGGCCTTCCCTTTCTTTCCTCCCCCTGCTGGAGGGGGAGAGTTTTCTTCTTCCTCCTCCTCGTTCTCATGGGAGGAGAGTGTCTCGGACTCGTCGGATGACGAGTCCGACACCACCACATTACGGGCACTCTTTCGAGGCCCGTTGGCCTTCTTCTTCTTGGCCTTCTTCTCCGGCACCACATAAGGCGCCGGAACCAGCAGCTTCACTAGAAGAGCAGGGGCTGGGTCTTCGGGCAAGGGAGCCGGACAGTTAATCGATCCGGACTGCGCCTGCCAAGCCTGTCAAAGGTGAGGGAGTTTAGATCCCGCATAGAGTCAAACTATGGAAAAACTTAACATCCTGTAAAAGGTGAAAATAGCTTACCTCGCTAGCGTGCCGCTGCGAGCTGTATCCGTGGTCCTCGGAAGCGGATGCGGGAGCCTCGGCTCCTTTGGTTAGCACCTTCTAGACGTCTTCATACGTCGTGTTGAAGAGCCTGTTAAGGGTTTGGTGCTGTGCCGGGTCGAACTCCCACAGAGTAAAGTCCCGTTGTTGACACGGGAGGATCCGGTGAACGAGCATGACCTGGACTACATTGACAAGCTTGATCTGCTTGTTCACCAGGGACTGGATGCATGTCTGCAATTCGGTCACCTCTTTTTCGTCGCCCCACGACAGGCCTGTCTCTTTCCAGGACATAAGCCACGTGGGGGTCCGGATCGGAACTCAGGGGCTGTGATCCATTTCGGATCACGCGGCTTGGTGATGTAAAACCACCACGATTGCCACCCCTTCAGGGTCTCCACGAAGGAGCCCTCGAGCCATAGGACATTGGCCATCTTGCCCGCCATGGCGCCTCCGCACTTTGCCTGGCTGCCGTGCACCACCTTGGGCTTGACGTTGAAAGTCTTGAGCCAGAGGCCGAAATGGGGGCGGATGCGGAGGAAAGCCTCGCACATGACGATAAATGCCGAGATGTTGAGGACGAAGTTCGGGGCCAGATCGTGGAAATCCAGGCCATAGTAGAACATGAGCCCCCGGACAAATGGGTGGAGTGGGAAACCCAGTCCACGGAGGAAGTGGGGAAGGAATACTACCCTCTCATGGGGCCTTGGGGTGGGGAGAAGCTGCCCTTCCTCGAGAAGCCGGTGCGCGATGTCCTTGGACAAGTATCCGGCCTTCCTTAGCTTTTTGACATGGCCCCCGTGACGGAGGAGACCATCCACTTGCCTCCCGCTCCGGACATTGTTGGAGGAGGTTGAGGTAGGAAGTGCGGGCTTGGGCGCTGGAGCTCGAGTGCGCAGGAAATGGATAGGCAAAGGAGGAAGAAGGCGTAGGTAAAAAGGTGGATCCTTATCCCCTTATATGGGCGGATGCGGTTGTGCGTCCCCACCAGCCTAGTAAAACTCGCTTGCCTCCCAAGCGCCATGATAAATGGCGCAGTTGGGTTTCCCACGTCCGTATTGATGAGAATCCCGTAAAAAGGGGGACACGATCTCTGCTTTGACAAGACGTGCCAAGGAAACCGCCTCGCTAAACGTGCTGAGGTGGAAAAGTAAAAACGATTCGAGTAAAGGACTTGGCCATAGTGTGATGTCACGCTGCGGAATACGTCAGCAGATTAGATTTGTGTTGATATTATTCTCTCTATGGCAATATGTGGAAACTTATTTTGCAGAACCGGACACTATCCTTGATGTTTAAAATCTTCTTGAAGGACTTGGAGGAGGAACCCGCCTTGCAATGCCGAAGACAATCTGCGCGCCGGACTCGTCGTCATTGAAGCCTGGTTCAGGGGCTACTGAGGGAGTCCTGGATTAGGGGGTGTTCGGGTAGCCGGACTATATCTTCAGCCGGACTCCAGGACTATGAAGATACAAGATTGAAGACTTTGTCCCGTATCCGGATGGGATTTTCCTTGGCGTGGAAGGCAAGCTTGGCGATGCGGATATTCAAGATCTCCTACCATTGTAACCGACTCTGTGTAACCCTAACCCTATCCGGTGCCTATATAATCCGGAGGGTTCTAGTCCGTAGGACAACTTCATCATACAACAATCATACCATAGGCTAGTTTCTAGGGTTTAGCCTCCTTGATCTCGTGGTAGATCTACTCTTGTACTACCCATATCATCAATATTAATCAAGCAGGAGTAGGGTTTTACCTCCATCGAGAGGGCCCGAACATGGGTAAAAACATTGTGTCCCTTGTCTCCTGTTACCATCCGCCTAGACACACAGTTCGGGACCCCCTACCCGAGATCCGCCGGTTTTGACACCGACAGGGTTCAAGAGTGAACTCCATTGTTTCTTGAGTGGACGCTCTGGCTTTTGACATTGGAACTCTTCTTGCTGGAGCCTTTGTCTTCATTCCAGGCTTACTTGCAGCAGCTATGCCATACTCCTTTTTCAGCACCTTTTTCCTTGAAGTGGCTTCATCCTCAACAGCCACATAATCCTCATGCTCACAATCTGAGGTTTTCTTCTTCCTTGTCCTGGTAGCTGCCTTTGGCAAGTTGCTAGGTGTGCTCCTGCTGCCCTCATCATAGCTGCTGGAGGGACTAGTGCCCTCACTCATCTGAACTTGCTCTTTAGACTTGTTCCGACTGTCACTTTGATCAGACATCTTCAGCCAAACTGTCAGCAGACCCTGTGAATAGGTTGTAGATGAAGTAGAGTAGATGAGAATCACAAAGTACATAGGTTTTGCAAAATAATTGAGTCAAAAAGCTTAGTTTTAGTTCTCTGCAGAAGTGATCTTGGAGCTACCGAATTGACAAACTCGGTGATACCGAAGCAACACTTGGAACCTAAACTACTGAACTTGGTTGGGCCGAGTCACAGTTCAGTGGCACCGAGATTGCTAGGGTTTCACAGAATCTTGAACTCGGTCACACTGATTTGCATGTTTCGGTCAGACCGAAAAGTGCATGTGCCATGGCCTAAGCCGAATCGGTGAGACCGATTTCTACAGTTCGGTCGGTCCAAGATGAGTTCTGCGGAGAGCTAACCCTAAAATTTTCGAATCAATCTAGACCTAAGGAAGTTTTAGCTGGATGGATCAATCTCAATCGTGGCAAGAAACATGGCATTGTCCTTGTGCTAGGAATCGGAGTGAAAAAGACAGCACAAGGGGTCGAACACTTACCCTAGAGCAGCGAGTGTTCTCTACAGCGGCCACGGCGGAGTAGATTGCCATTGACGGCGGCGGAGACCAGCAGTGGGAGGTCACTGGCGGTGAGAGGATGATCCGAAGACCCGAAGAGGCAGAGCAGGTTACACGCGGCGCGCGTACTTTCAGAATTTTTTCCAAAATTTGACCCGTTAGTAGATATAACCTGACCCTGTCAGTGTGACCGAGTGGAACAACTTGGTGGCTCCAAGATGCAAAACTGCAAGCAGTTACTGGAACTTGGTGTGACCGAAAGGTTCTAATCGATTGCACCAATATTGAAAACCTAGATCAACTAAGTGATCTCGGTAGGACCGAAAAGGATGAATCGGTCAGACCGAAATGCACAAAGAGGTTTTGGAAGTTTAAGTATATGACAAATCAGGGACTACGAGTGCTCCTCACACAGAGTGGTTCGAATCTAACTTGATCAAACTTTTTGATGTAGCATGAATAGAGTTTGAGACGAGGAAAGCATAGATAGCTAGAGGGAGTTCTTAGGCATTCTTGTCCATCCATTTGGCAAAAGAGAAAAAGCCAAACAATCAAAGCAACAAATGGATGTCATCGAATGAGAAAAATATGCATTCAACATGCTCACGCAATTAAAATGGAAAATTAAATATGTGACAAAGCATGCACAAACACTCTAGCATCTATCAAGCAACTGGCGATAACTAGGTCATCTATATATGAGTATATTGACTTAGGAGTCAAATGAGAACATTTGATCATAGGTCATACACATTGTTTAAGCACAAGTGGGGTTACCACTTTTACATAAAGCATTGTTGTGCTCACACCATTTGAGTTGCTTTAGCTCAATTTTTAGAGTAAAGCTCCCCCTAGATGTGATATCCCCCCTAAGAGGGATGAACTAACCTTAGGTTTTGTCGATGATGACTTCATGTAGGTAATGAAGATGTGGATGCTCAATGTTGATGTAGATCATTCGGAGCATTCCATTGGAGTGAGTTGCACTTTCAATACATACACGGGTTAGTCCCACAAGGAACAAGCAAGGATATCCATAGACATAGAGTGATGTATACACAAGATGATGTCCATGAAAGCATTAGGTTACCTTGTCCCTTGTCTTACCAACAAGAGGGTTTGTGACTCCTTGAACTAGTGCAAGATATGGAAGTTGTTTGCACTTGTCCTCGCCAAAATGATAAGAGTGAAGTATGTTGGCGGAGTCACCCTCAAGAACTCTCTATTTCTACTTCTTCGGGATCCACACCATCTTGATGGGAATCCTTGGAGTTGTAGTCGTACTTGATTAAGTAGAACTTGATGTAGTCTTGGGAACCCACTTGACCAAGGCCTAAGGTGATTCTTCAAATGCATCAATCTCCTCTTGAAGCTTGTCCTTGCCTTTTTGCTTGTGGTCTTGTGGTGGAAGATCATCTTGAGCTTGTGTTCCTTTGAAAGAAGTAGGATCATACTTCTCTTGTTGAGGAACAAACTTCGTCTTGGGGTATTGATCTTCTTCCCACTCAACTCCATTGGCATTGAACTTTTGTTCAAAACCAACACCTTGATTCTTCCGGTGCCTTCCTTGCTTGCGTACAATTTCCTCAAATTGCTTACTTCTGGCAAGGCTCTTGTAAACATCTTTTTCGATAATTCCCTTCAATAAGCTATTTTCTTTCTCAAGTGTAACTTGGCTAAGTGAATCATTAGTGTAATCAAGAGAACTACTAGAGGCAACAACATTGGATTTAGCATGATTGTTGTTACTACTAGATGAAGATTCTTTCTTGTTCTTGTTGCTAGATTTAACTGTGGCATGTAAGTAGACAAGAGTAAATGCTTGGCAATGTAAGAAGAACTTTTCTTGGGAATATCATCATTGATTTCTTTTAAGAACTCATGCTCTTGCTCAAGGTTGAGATTTTCAAAGCGTAGCTTCTCATGAGTCTTTAAAAATTCTCGATGATCTTTCAAGGTAGTTTCATGAGCTAACTTAAGAGTGTTTAGTTCTTTAGTTAGACGCTCAATCTCCTTCTAATCATCATCATTCGTTTTATCTTGATTAGCATGATTAATAGAAAGTTCATCATAGTTATCATAACTAGAGTTGTTAACAAGTAAATCATCATTTCCTAGCAAATCATCTTCATCACTATTGAAATCAACATACTCAGGGTGTGTTACCTTTGGACCTTTAGCCATGAAGCATCTTCCAATTCCTTCATTTGGTGAGTCAAATATGTCATAGGAGTTGGTTGTCACAAGTGCTAGTCCGGCAACACCTTCATCTTGAGTATATTCAGAGTTGGAGTGATAACTTCTTTCAGAGTGATGGTCGGAGTCAGAGCCGGATACCCATTCACCAACATGAGCTTGATGTCTTCATTTTGTGTAGCTCATTGATGACTTGTCCTTCCTCTCTGAATCTTTGCTTCTCCGAGAGGGTCTTCGTTCATAATGAGCATCTCTACTCCTCCTCTCTCTTGATGGTGATTCTTCTCTCCTACTTCTTCTCTTGGGAGAATCTTCTCTTCTTTTGTAGGGAGTCGTACACTCATTGGAATAGTGTCCGGGTCTTCCACAATTTTAGCAGTTACGCTCATGAGTAGAAGATCTTCTGTCATTGTAGGACCTTGACTTGGAACTTCTTTCCTTGCTTCTACTCTTGTAGAACTTGTTGAAGTTCTTCACCATTAGGCTCAATTCTTCATTGAAGGTTTGCTTCTCATTTGATGATGTGGGGGCATCACATGAGGCTTTGTAAGCACCACTTGACTTGTTGTGAAGCTCTTCCTTATCCTCAAGTGACATCTCATGAGCAACAATTCTTCCAATGACTTCCGTTGGCTTGAGATCTTTGTAGTTGGGCATCATTTGGATCAATGTGCACATGGTATCATATTTTCCATCCAAGGCTCTTAGGATCTTCTTGATGATGAATCTATTGGTCATCTCTTCACTTCCTAAGCCGGCAATCTCATTTGTGATGAGACCAAGTCTAGAGTACATTTCAGCGACACCTTCACCATCCTTCATTTTGAAATTGTCAAGTTGACTTTGAAGCACATCCAATTTGGATTCCTTGACGGAGTCGGTACCTTCGTGCATATTAATCAAAGTATCCCAAATTTCCTTTGCATTCTCAAGACGGCTGATTTTGTTGAATTCTTCGGGGCACAATCCTTGAAGGGAATATCACAAGCTTGAGCATCGTATTGCAGCATCTTCAACTCTTCCACGGTAGCTTCACGGTTCGGTTCTCTCCCATCAAAGAATTCACCTTGCAGGCCAATACACACAGTAGCCCAAACGGCGAGGTTATGTCCAAGAATATGCATTTTCATCTTATGCTTCCAACTAGCAAAATTAGTACCATCAAAATAAGGACCTCTAAGGTGGTAATTTCCCTCGCTAGATGCCATACTCTCCTAGGTTGTGAAACAAAGGCTATGACCACCAAAAGCTATGGAAATCAAAGCAAATGGAGAACAAAGCTCTGATACCACTTGTGTCGGTGTACTGGTGTCGGATTTCGGGTTTCGGCAGACCCTTGAGGTTCGAACACTGGGGTGCGCGCGGAGATTTTGCCTTCTACCTACCTGCACCCCACCGCCACACTAAGATCTAAGCTATGGAAAGAACAGCACAAGAGACACAGGGTTTATACTAGTTCGGGCCACCATTGTGGTGTAATACCCTACTCTAGTTTGTGGTGTGGTGGATTGCCTCTTGGGCTGATGATGATGAGCAATACAAGGAGGAACAGCCTCACGAGGGTCTGTTCTTGGCTGGGGCGATGAACTGCTAGGAGGAGTTCAGTCACCCTTCTCTCTCTCTCTGTGTGATGCTACTCGATCCGATCCCAGCTTGTTTCTGGGTTGGCCGATCCTCGATCCTCTCTACCCAGGGGGTGGCTAGTCCTATTTATAGGCAAAGGCCCTGGGCCTCTTCCCAAATATTGAGCGGGAAGGGCGCCAACAATTGGCCATTTTGAAGGGGAACATCTGGTACACTTATCCTGACTAAAGTTGGTCCTCGCTTGCCAAAGGCTCTAGTGGTGACGCTGCTTGGGCTCCACAATGACTTCCTCCCTGCCGTTGGGCTGGTCTTGGTCTCGTTGCACCGAAACAGGTGCCTTTGCTTGATGCTCTCGCCTGCGCTTGCTCCCTTTGCAGCAAAGAGGAAAGAAGGACACTGCGCGGGCTGGCGCCCGCCTGGCGCCCTTGATCGTCATGGCTTGCGTCACGGGCACCTCGTGAGGTACCCCGCCTTGATCTCTCTGCCTCCTCACAAGCCAGCCTGACGAGGCCGTGCCTGAGGAAGCTCCGTGTCATCCGCCCCGCGAATCTTGGCCCCTTGCGAGGGTCTTGGGTCTGTGTCAATGAAGATGGGCCGTGCTGGGCCCCCCCTTTGAGCCATGCCGCAGGCCGCAGGCAGGCAAGTCTGGGGACCCCCATTCCCAGAACGCCGACAGTATCCCTCGGGCCCAAGGCGCACCTAGACTTGGCCGTGCAGGGAGGCGAAAGGGCAAGAGCGAAGCGCCGCGGGCCCTAACAGCCTACGGCCTTGGGCACCGCGTGGCGGTTGGTTGGATGTGGGCGTCTCCACTTCCCCACGGCGCCTCGGCAACTGCACGGACTGGACAAGTCCCTGCATGCAAAGCGGGTCATGATTACCTGCGATCGTGGAGGCCGACGGTTGGCCTTCGCCGGCCATAAGTACAAAGCGGCTCGCGCCCTTCCAGTCCATCTCTTCTTGCTTCTCCTTCTTCCCGGTCCTTGCTCCCTCTTGCTGCGATGGCTCCGATCCGCCGGTTCTCAGCGGCAGAGAAGGGAAAGGCTCCCCGGGAGGAACCAGACCCGCTCCCGCCGAAGAAACGGCTCGCCCTCTGCCGCCGGGACGAGGGGGCCCATCAGGTGGTGTCGAGGCCCTGGTGTGAGCGGCCACCGCCGGGGTTCCCGCTTCCCTTGTATGCCCACATCGAGGGCTCTGAAGGGGTCGATGCTGATCGCCACGGGCGGCGTCGCCGTCGGCGCCGACGGGTCACGAAGGTGTGGGTCGTCCCCCCTAGGGTCCACACCGAGGGCTCCTCCCAAGAGTTCGTGCTCCACGCCGCCATGCCTCCTTAGTCTTGGATTCTCCTTCCTCCCTTCTTCGCTTTCATCGTCCCGCAGGGAGAACTCCTGGAGCTTTGGCTGCAGCACGCCGGCTGCAGCACCCTCGCGACCGAGGCAGAGGTCGAGGTCGTTGCCCCGGGCAAGGTCTTCATGACTCGAGGCTGGGGCGAAATAGCTTGGGTTTGCAGGACAAGAGGCGCCTTCGCGATCCACTTGGAGTACGACGGTGCTTTGATGATGTTCTTCAAGGTCTTCGATGCGAACGGGCGCCGGCTGGAGTGCTACCCCAGGAGAGGTGGTCGGGACCCTGCTACGGCGAGCGCTAGGCCCGCCGACCGCTCCCTTGGCGGCTCCTCGGGCGGCGGAGGCGTCGGAGGATCTAGCGACTCCGACGAGCTCTTCGGGACCCCGGAGACGAGCGACGACAGCTACGAGCCCCCGAGCCGGCGCCGCTCCTGGAGCAGGGCGGGCTCGTCAGGCCGTCACCGACTTGATCTGGATGGGGTTGGCGCTGGTGCTTGACGGCCCGCTGTTGATGATGGCGTCTTTTGCAGGGGCGCGTGTAGTTAGCGTCCTTTTAGAATCTGTTCCCTGCGAGGAATCAAAGACGCGCCCCGTGGGGGCTTGTAAGGTGCCTGTGATCCTGTTTGTTAATATAACCCTTGTTGTAGAATTGTGCGAGTTGCTCATTCCGTCTTAGCTAAGTTCTCCCTTTCGAACCTCACGAGGGCTTGGTGCTCTGCGCCGACAGGTCCCAGTCCCAAGGCGGCTTCAGCCGTCGCTGGTATGCCAGGTAGCGATGCCGTGGTCAAGGCCAGGAGGTGAGCGACCCGGGGTCCGGTAAGAGCCCCTGAGTCACGATGCTCAGGAGGTCCCCTTTGGCGCTCAAGCAGCCGTCGTTCGGTGAGAAAGGAGAGCGGCGTTGCTAACACGGGATTGCATTAGGTGCGGGGATGGTGCCACGGTAGCTGGTGCTTCCGGGTGGTGACTTATCTCGAGAATCAGGGACCACTCTCTGGTGTGTCGCCGGGTCCGTGCATCGGCAGGCGTGAGGTTGCTCGGCGAGGTCCTCGCGTGTCCCTCCCCTCTCGCCTTTGCTCCCCTTTCTGCTCTACGTCCTCGGGTCCCGGCCCTCGAGCGAGTCTCAGCCGTCGCTGGTATGCCAGGTCGCGATGCCGTGGACAAGGCCAGAGGGTGAGGGCTGGAGAGCCAGTAGGAGCCCTGAGTCGCGATGCTCAGGCACCCCCCTTTAACGTGCAAGCGGTTCGCGCGGATGAGAGTGAAGGAGACACCGCAAGGCCCTCGCTTGACGCAGCTCCTTTAGGAGATCCTGTAGACCCATCATAGAAAGAACGAGGGGTTGCCATGACAATTGACAGTCAGCCGTTGGTTGCTTCCTAGGGGTGATGAGGCACTGAAGGCTTGACGAGGTGGCGCCATGCGGGGCTGCCGCGGCCAGAGCTCAGCCATTCAGGTTTGTCGGCGTTGCAGGGACGGACCCATGCGCAAGCGTCGTGCCGTTTGGGAGCAGCTCCGTCAGTTGGCGTCAGTTGAGCGGGCAACTAGGTCAAACACATTAGCCGCGAAGGAGTGGATTCATTCAAATAGATGCTGGGAAGGCGGACATCACTGGGTCAGGCCCGAGCGACTTGGGGATGATGCAGCCCGAGGGGCGCCCCCAACAAGGTAAGCTAACAACATGAAATAAAAGGGATACATGCCGCAGGGACGGACCCACGCGGCCTGGGAATAATGCAGCCCTGGGGGGCGCTCCCAGCTGGAAATGAAACTTGAAAGATGTCACCTGATGATGTTGAGGACGAAGGAGTGTTGGTGTAGCAGACTCGGTGGGCTGCGGAAGCCGATCCTCACGAGCCCCCAGGCCCAGGGGCCTCGGGAGGCTCCGGAGGCGCTGGTGGCTCCTCGCGGACCATCTCCATCTCCGCCAGGGCTGCGGAACGCCTGGCCTCTTGAGCCTCCATGATGCCCCTCATGAGGCGCTGGTACGTGGCAGCCGCGTTCGGCAAGCCGTAAGGCATGCGAACGTAGCTGTGGGGTGGACCTTCGCAGCGCCCCACTCGCGAGGGCCAGAGGCGCTCCAGAGAGGCGACTCGATTGAGCCCTGGTATGTCGATGCAGACGCGCAGCCCACCATCCTCGCCTGGATGGGGAGCCACAGCTGGTAGGCGGCGGCCGCCTCTCATGACTCTTGACTCCTGTAGCTCCTGAATGGCCTTGCTGACGAACTCCTGAGGGTCTGGCCCTCCTTGCCTTACTCCTTCTTGAGGGAAACGTGCTTCGAAACACGCCTCCATGTGGTGCCCAAGCGCCTCCCTCGTGACCTTAGCCAGGTCGGTGGCCCTCCAGGGGAGAGCCCCCGAGCCCTGCCTGAGGAGGGCGCCGGGCGCGCTTTCCTATGCGATGGAAGGAGGTTCCCCCTGGGCAGGCGCGGGCCCTGAGGGGCCTGCCTCCTGAGGGGCCGGGCCGGACGATGTCTTCTTCTTCTTGGGGGTGGCCTCGGGAAGCCTCCTGCTTCCGCGATCCGGGTCTTCCAGTGATGCGGCCTGAAAGGCTCGTTCCAGGGAACACACCGCGTCCTTCTCTTCACAGGGCACCGTGATGACTCCGCCACTTCCTGGCATCTTGAGGACGTTGTAGCCGTGGTGAGTTACGGCCATGAACTTGGCCAGCGCTGGGTACCCAAGGATGGCGTTGTACGGCAGGCGAATGTGAGCGACGTCGAAGTCGATGAGCTCGGTGCGGTAGTTGTCGCGTGCCCCGAAGGTGACAGGGAGGCGGACCTGCCCAATCGGGACCGTGGAGCCGTCGGTGACTCCGGAGAAAGGCTTGGTTGGCTGAAGCTGGTTGTAGGGCACTTGGAGATTGTTGAATGTTTCCACGGACAGGACGTTGAGCCCTGCCCCGCCATCGATGAGGGTCCTGGTGACCACCACGTTGCTGATGATTGGGGAACAAAGCATCGGGAGGACTCCGGCTGTGGCCGCACACTTGAGCTGATCTGCTGAGCTGAACGTGATGGCGCACGCCGACCACCTGAGAGGGCGCGTGGCTTCGAGCTTGGGGAGGACTGCATTCACTTCGCGGGCGAACTGCTTGAAGATGCGTTGAGAGGCTGGGGCTTGAGCCCCGCCCAGGATGCAGGCGATCGCGCGCGGCTCCTGGAAGCCCCCAGCCCCCTCGTCCTGATGGCGGTCCTCGTTTCTCCTTGGCTGCGGCGGCAGCGGAGGGAGGCCTGCGTTGCCTTGCGGGCGATCCTCGCGAGGCTGATCCCTCCAGTCTCCCTCGCGAGGCGGGTCTTGCCAGCGATCCTCGCGAGGTCGATCGCGCCACCCTTGGCGCGGGCAGCGGTCTTCCCAGCGTCCTGCGTTCCTTCCTCCTCCTCGACCGTAGCCCCGGTCACCGCGGTCGGGCGACGGCCGATCCTTCCTTCTCGCACGGCTCGGAGCTCTTGACATTCGTTGGTGTTGTGGGTGTGGAGGTCGTGGTACACACAGTACCGACTGCCCTTGGAAGATTCGGGCTGATCTCTGCCCCGCTTGGTGTCTGGTTCTGCCGCGAGCACGGCAGCCCCCTTGCGCTTCACATCCTTGGCCTTGGGCTTCTTCTCTTCTGGGTCTGCGGCAGGCAGCTCGAGGAGGGAGAGACGCCCTTCCTCAGCCCTGGCGCACTTGGTTGCCAAGTTGAACAACTCCAAGGAAGTGCACAGGTCTTCATGCATCGCCAGCTCCTCCTTCATCTTGACATCGCGCACGCCGTTGGAGAAGGCTGAGATGATGGCCTCCTCGGTCACCTTGGGAATCTTGAGGCGTGCGTTGTTGAAGCGCTGGATGTACTTCTGCAGGGTCTCTCCGGGTTGTTGCTTGATGCGGCGCATGTCGCTCACGGCGGGTGGCCGGTCGCGAGTACCTTGGAAGTTGGCGATGAAGCGGGTGCGCATCTCGTCCCAGGAGGAGATCGTGCCTGGAGCTAGGTTCAGGAGCCAGGTGCGGGCCCCGTCCTTGAGCGCCATGGGAAACCAGTTCGCCATGACCTTCTCGTCTCCGTTGGCAGCTTCGATGCCCAGCTCATAGAGCTGGAGGAACTCCGCAGGGTCGGCCGTGCCGTCGTAACGAGGAGGCAGGTCTGGCTTGAACTTGCCGGGCCACGCGACGCTGCGTAGCTCGGTGGTGAAGGCACGGCAGCCTGTTGTGGCCACAGGAGGCCTTGGGTGACGGAGAGCTTGGTCTTGCAGGTCCCCATGCGCTGCAACTGGGAGCAGCGCGGGGTCTTGACGTGCGGGAGCAGGAGCATGGCCGCGACGTGCCGGAGCAGGGAGCGCCCGGGCAGCTTCTTGCGGGCGAGGGACTTCTTGGCAGCTCTGCTCTTGCCGCGCTGGCACCTGACGGAGCGGGTTCCGCCCAGGGACCACGCGCCTTGGAGCCTGGGCGCCTTCTTGAGGAGGAGGCGGCTGGGGCGCCCCCGGAGTTTCGTCGCCCGCGCAGGGCGGGGTGCGGTGCAGCGGAACGGACGGCGCAGGAGAGCCCCCTGCGGCGCGGACGAGCTCGGCGATGTAGTCGAGCCATTCTTCGTAGACGTCATTGACGGGATGGTAGCGCAGGAGCTTGTTTGCCGCGATGAGCGCAGCTCGAGCCTCCATGGGTGCGCGGAGCGCGCGGGACGAAGAACCAGCTGGGGTGAGCAAGGGAGTAGCGGTGCGGCCGTCTTGCCGCACGAACGGATGCTGAGACGACGCTTGCTGCTCGTTTCCCGCCGGGCCGGTGGCGGCGTTGACGCCAGGTGACGGGGAATGGCGAGGACGCCCGCCGACAGGAGCCGTCTGGGCGACGCGGGAAGCGAGAGCGGCTCGGCGCTCGGCGTGGGCCCGACGAGCGTCAGACATGGACGCGATGGTCGGAGGAGGTCGGGGCGGTGGAAGACGAATCCTGGCGCACCCCTACCTAGCGCGCCAAATGTCGGATTTCGGGTTCCAGCAGACCCTTGAGGTTCGAACACTGGGGTGCACGTGGATATTTCGCCTTCTACCTACCTACACCCCACCGCCACGCTAAGATCTAAGCTATGGAAAGAACAACACAAGAGACACAGGGTTTATACTAGTTCGGGCCACCATTGTGGTGTAATACCCTACTCTAGTTTGTGGTGTGGTGGATTGCCTCTTGGGCTGATGATGATGAGCAATACAAGGAGGAACAACCTCACGAGGGTCTGTTCTTGGCTGGGGCGATGAACTGCTAGGAGGAGTTCAGTCACCCTTCTCTCTCTCTCTCTCTGTGTGTGTGTGATGCTACTCGATCTGATCCCAGCTTGTTTCTGGGTTGGCCGATCCTCGACCCTCTCTACCCAGGGTTGGCTAGTCCTATTTATAGGCAAAGGCCCTGGGCCTCTTCCCAAATATTGAGCGAGAAGGGCGCCAACAATTGGCCATTTTGAAGGGGAACATCTGGTACACTTATCCTGACTAAAGTTGGTCCTCGCCTGCCAAAGGCTCTAGTGGTGATGCTACTTGGGCTCCATAATGACTTCCTCCCTGCCGTTGGGCTGGTATTGGTCTCGTTGCACCGAAACAGGTGCTTTGCTTGATGCTCTCGCCTGCGCTTGCTCCCTTTGCACCAAAGAGGAAAGAAGGACACTGCGCGGGCTGGCGCCCGCCTGGCGCCCTTGATCGTCATGGCTTGCGTCACGGGCACCTCGTGAGGTACCCCGCCTTGATCTCTCCACCTCCTCGCGAGCCAGCCTGATGAGGCCGTGCCTGAGGAAGCTCCGTGTCGTCCGCCCCGCGAGGCTTGGCCCCTCGCGAGGGTCTTGGGTCTGTGTCGATGAAGATGGGCCGTGCTGGGCCCCCCTTTGAGCCACGCCGCAGGCCGCAGGCAGGCAAGTCTGGGGACCCCCGTTCCTAGAACACCGACAACTGGGAACCAGGGTACCCAGACTAGCCTGTCTGCGGCCCACGTCGCGTTCCTGGTACGGCCCGGTAAGGCCCAGCTGATCGACCAGCTGCTCAAGACCCTCGCGAGGGGGCCAGCCCTAGCGAGGAGAACGACCAAGACCTCCTCAGGGAGCGGCCTCACCTAGGCTGCTCCGGAGGGGCGACCAAGACCTCTCCCTAGAGTGGCCTCTGCTAGGCTGCTTCGGGAGGGCGGAGATCTCAAGGCAAGGGCTGCCTCAGGAGGAGGCAGTGATGCAAGCCATGACGAACCGTGCCAGCGGGCACAGTTTCCATATCGGTGCAAGGGAGACCGCACAGGCGCAGGTTCCCGAGGGGCCAGACAAAGGTTTCCCCTTTGGTGTAACAAGACCGAAGACCGCAAGGACGGCAGGAAGGATGTCATCGCCGAGCCCACCACCGCTTCACCGCCTGCCCTCTTGGCAGGCGAAGACCACCTTTTGTCAGGATAGGAGCATCCTTGTGTTCCCGCTCAAATGGCCGTTGTGAGATTCCCTTCCCGCCTAAACATTTCGGGGGAAGAGGACCCTGGCCGTCTATATAAGTAGCTAGGGTTCCTAGCATAGAGGGGGATCAACCCATTGTGACTTAGCATAGCAAAGGAGCAAGAACATCCACCTCCTCACCCTTCCTGAGCTCGCCTCCTGAGCTCAGGAAACCACTGTACTTGTTCATACTCGAGCCCTGGCGAGGCCAATCCACTAAAGCAGGACGTAGGGTTTTACACCGCAAGGTGTCCTGAACCTGGGTAAACTCTTGTGTGCTCTACTTGTTTGCTTGCTTGCATTCCATTCCCACCACCAGGAGAAGAGTGAGGCGCTAGGTAGACGTGTAGTGGGAGAGATCTTCGTCACGCCCCTGTGTTCGAATCTTAAGGGTTTTGCGGAGCCCGAAATCCGACATTTGGCGCGCCAGGTAGGAGGCGTGTCGAAATCTCGCTTCTTCGACGACCTCGCTCTGCTCTTGTCCGTCGACCTCGTTTCACCGCCATGGTGGACAGTCGCCGAGCCCGCACCGCCCGCCGCGCTGCCAACGTCGCTCAGACGGCGCCCGCGGGTAACGGCGCACCACTCCGCCCCAACTCGCCGGTCGCCAACGCGGCCACGGACCCAGCCGTTCACGAGCAGCAGGACTCGTCGCTACCGCTGTCCGTGCGGCACGAAGGCCGCACGGCGACCCCGTCACCTTCACCGGCCGCGGTGTCATCCTCGCTGGTCTGCCGCGGGCCGGTCTACCAGCAGCCCGCGCTACTGATGGCGCGGGAGCTCCTATGCTACCGTCCAGCGGACGACCTCTACGACGAGTGGCTCCAACGCATCACCAAGCTCGTCAACGCTGCCGGGGAGGTGCCCGCACCGACCCATTCCTCTCGCCCTTCGTCGCCCATGGCGGGGAACGAAGACCACGACGCTCCGCCCCCACCTCCACCGTGCGGCGCCGGCCAGGGGCTCAGGCGCGAGGTTCCACGGCGCGAACAGCCCCGCAGGGCCCCGCGCGCGATGAGAAGAGCTGCCAGGTGGTCCCGCGCCCCAGGCAGAAGCACGCGTGCTCCCCGCTCAACAGCACCAGAACCGCGCCCCACAGGAGGTGGTGGCGCCCGCGCCCCAAGATCCAGCACCGCAGGCACAGGGGCACCAACAATCATGAGCGTGGCTGGATGCCGCGCCCTAGCTCCTGGGCTACGGCGCCTCGTCTGGCCCGACAAGTTCAAGCCGGATCTGCCTCCGCGTTACGACGGCACCGCCGACCCGGCGGAGTTCCTGCAGCTCTACGAGCTCGGCATCGAGGCGGCGAACGGCACCGAGCAGGTCATGGCGAATTGGTTCCCCATGGCCCTCAAGGACGGTGCGCGCTCCTGGCTCCCGAACCTTCCTCCAAGATCCATCTCTTCTTGGGAGGAGCTTCGCGAGCGCTGCATCGCCAACTTCCAAGGTACCCGCGACCGAGCTCCAGCGGCCGCAGACCTGCGCCGCGTGAAGCAGCTGCCTGGGGAGACCCTGCAGAAGTACATCCAACGCTTCAACACCGTGCGCCTCAAGATCCCTAGGGTCTCCGACGAGGCCATCATCTCGGCGTTCTCCGACGGTGTCTGCGACATCAGGATGAAGGAGGAGCTTGCCATCCGAGGACCTGTGCATGGCCCTTGAGATGTTCAATCTCGCGGCAAAGTGCGCCAGGGCAGAGGAAGGCCGCCTCTCCCTCCTGGAACTGCCTGAGGCGGAAGCCGATGACAATAAGACCAAGGCCAAGGAAGCAAAGCGCAAGGGACCTGCCGTGCTGGCTGTGGAGCCAGAAGTGAAGCGCGGCTGCGGCTACAACGACCCTCCAAGAGAGAACCATCTATACTGTGTCTTCCATGATGTCCATAGCCATAACACCAACGGCTGCCAGAGCCCAGGGCGATGCACGGCGAGCGCGTCGGGCAGCGCCCTGAGTGCGACAACCGTGGCTACAGCCGTGGAGGAGGCCATGGTGGAGGATGCTGGGACGGCAGGAACTCGCGCCAAGGATGGCGTGATCAGCCTCGTGAAGACCGCTGGCAGGATCAGCCTTGTGACGCCCCCTGGCGTGACCAGCCACGTGAGGGTCGCCCTCAGGGCAACGCGGGCCTGCCTCCGCTGCCACCACCGCCAAGAAGGAACGACGACGACCGCGAGGGAGACGAAGCAGGGGGCTTCCAGGAGCCACATGGGGTCGCGTGCATCCTGGGAGGAGCCCACGCCCCAGCTTCTCACCGCATCTTCAAGCAGTTTGCTCGTGAGGTGAACGCGGCGCTCCCCAGGCCCGACGCCGCGCACAACCTCAGGTGGGCCAAGCAGATCATCGCCTTCGACCCCAAGGATCGGCTCAGGTGCACCGCCACGCCAGGCACTCTCCCGATGCTCTGCACCCCGACCATCAGTAACGTCCGCGTGACCAAGAACCTCATCGACGGCGGGGCAGGGCTCAACGTCCTCTCCGTCGAGATCTTCGAGACTCTTCAAGTACCCTATGATCAGCTGCACCCGACCAAGCCATTTTACGGAGTCACAGATGGCTCCACCCTCCCGATGGGGCAGGTCCACCTCCCCGTCACCTTCGGCGACCGCGACAACTACCACACCGAGCTCATCGACTTCGACGTCGCCAACATCAACCTCCCGTACAACACCATCCTAGGGTATCCGACCCTCTCCAAGTTTATGGCGGCGACCCATCATGGCTACAACGTCCTCAAGATGCCTGGAAGCGGCGGAGTCATCATGATTGCCTGCGACGAGAAGGAAGCAATACGTTCTCTGGAGCGCGCCTACCAGACTGCGGCGATCGAGAGCTCCGACGAAGACGGAGCCGTCTTCGCCCTGATGACCGCCCCCAAGAAGAAAAAGCAACTGCCCGACTCTCAGGCCTCGAGGGCTCCCGATGGCACCACCTCAAGCTCCGCGCCTGCTGACGAGGCGCCCTCCGCCCTTGCATAGGGAGGCGCACCCGGCACCCCTCTCAAGACGGGCTCGGGGGCTCCCCTCAGGGGGACCCCGGACCTGGTCGTGAGGGAGGTGCCCGGGCACCACTCGCGGGCGCGCTCCGCCATGCGTCGTCATGAACCCAGCGTGAGCCTCAT
The DNA here is from genome assembly GCF_018294505.1 of Triticum aestivum. Taxonomy (NCBI): domain Eukaryota; kingdom Viridiplantae; phylum Streptophyta; class Magnoliopsida; order Poales; family Poaceae; genus Triticum; species Triticum aestivum. The sequence continues at coordinate 131,894,289 of NC_057806.1, forward strand.
AACGCTGGGGGCTCAGGACCCTATCGACCAAGCTACCAAGGAACCTTACCCACCTACTCAAGACCCAAGCAACCAGTTTCACGTCTGCATCGACATCCCGAGCCTCAATAGGGCTGCCACCCAGGGCCTCTTCCAGCCGATGGCGGTCGGCTGGAGGAGGGCCTTCCCCTCTGATCCCCACAACGCGGCCGCCACATACCAGCACTTCGTACAACAGGCCGTGGGGGCTCAGGAGGCTCAGCGGCAGGCGGTCCTAACGGAGCAGGACCAGGACCCCCGCGACCGCTGAGGGCCTCCGGAGCCCCTGGGCCTCGGGAGCTCGACTCTCCTCAGGAGCAACCCACATGTCTCATGTCTCCAGCTACCCCAACTCCTCTTCAGCAGCAAGTACCAGATGATGTCTCAGGTATTCCGTCGAGGGCGCCCCTCGGGCTGCATCATCCTCGAGCTGCTGGGGGCTTACCCCCACAGCTGTCTCTTTTTGCGCATGAATCAGAACTGGTTGCTTCCTTTCGCATTATCTATATGGTTGGCACCCTCACCGCCACTAAGGTCATGAGCCCTTGTGAGCCCATCCGCGACCGCCCCATGATTAAGGACTGGCACAATGTCTGTGCTCGGGTCCGTCCCTGTAGTGTCGCTAAAACCTAGGGCTGAGCTCTGTCTCGCGAGCCATTCCTGTGACGTCACCTCCCGTGGTCCTTGGTGCCTTGTTCTTACATGGGCTAATCTTTGGTGGGTAAGTAGGGGCCCGTGGCAGGTGCCTCGCTCCCGCAGGAACCGTGTGCCGGTTGTTTATCTTTTGGACTGTAGCATGAGAAGACTGGGCACGACGTCTGTGCTCGGGTCCGTCCCCGCAGCGTCGATAAATCCAGTGGCTGAGCTCTGTCTTACGGGCCGGTCCCGCTAACGGCACCTCCTGGGGCCTTCTCATGAAATGCCCTCTGGAGATGCATTCGACGCATGTCTAGGCAACCCATCTCTTTTCACGTTTTGCAGAAGAAGACTTAGGCGCAACCCGCCTCAGGGTAGGGTCTCGTGAGTGATGCGTAAGCTCGCGAGAACTTCCTCAGAGTCGTTCAGCTCGTCCTGAGGAGGGCCCATATACACCCTGGCTGTCCCGCCATGCAAGCCACGTGTCCGGACGGGCTGTACACGCCCAGGAGTCTCTCCCGGTGGAAGGCTCCCCTCCCACGATCCAGTGGAAGTGCTTAGCTCCGCGCTAGCAAGACCGAGGAGCGGTTGTGCCCACGAACCAGTGGAAGCACCAAGCTCCACGCTGGCCGATACGACCGAGGAGCGGTTATGCCCACACTCCGCGCAAGTGTGGTAGCTCTATGCTCCGCGCTGGTTATAAACAACTGATGGCGGCCCCCAGCGGTCGCACCAACCTCAGGGAGCTTTTCAGCTCACCACGCTCACAACTTCTCCTTGGAAGGGTATCACGAGGGGGGCTAGGCACGGGGGCTATGCTCAGGTCACGCCTGGCAGACGCCACCCTACCAGGTGCCCAGACACCTGGCTTTCTCGCGCCCCCATCCTAGGCGAAGGCTCGTGAGCAAGGTATGGTGCTCGTTCTCCATCATGAGAGCCGTTCGTATGTCAAGGGGGACCCCTGGGCATCGCGACCCAGGGGCCTCACTATTCATGTAGCCCCTCACTCCTTGGGCCCGGTGCTCAACGGCGGTCGAGGTATGCGCGGGGATGGGCCCTGCCGACACAGAACGCAAACGGGTCGCTTGAGCATTAAGGGGGACCCCTGGGCATCGCGTCCCAGGGGCCTCACTAGTCACGTAGCCCCTCATTCCTTGAGCCTGCCCTCGTGACCCGGAGGGCTCAATGGCGATCGAGGTATGCGCGGGGCTGGGCCCTGCCGACGCAGAGCACTTAAGCAAACATGAATGGAAGCCAGCACGAAAATCACAGAATTCAAAGCCTAGCTATTACAATAAGCTCAAGTTCATCAAACTCAAACAAGTCCCACGCCTCCCCGAGGCACTCGCCTTCTCCTCAGCAGGAACAGGTCAGGCATCGCCGGACGCGCCGGCATCAGCTTCCGCCTCTTCAGACGCATCAGCAACAGCCAGAAGGAACGCCTCCACCAGCTCTTTGACCTTCTCCACCACACACTCAATAGCCGCGCCCCCAGGCTCGCGGCCAGCGGCTGGGGTAGCGTGGCCAGGTCGAAGCTGGGTTCGCGAAGGAAGAGATGGCCGCATACCTGCGCCAAGGCAGAGGTAAGAAGCGACCGACCCTCAGTATCAGCTAGCTGACCGATTGCAGATGCCACATCGCCCAGGGCCTTCATGAGTGCAGCCAGGAGCCCGATGGCGCCATCCTCCGGGGTGGCCAGCGGCTCTTCGAACCCCTCCCCGTAGGCGATCCGCAGCAGCCTGCAGGCCTCGAGCTCGAAGGCGGCGAGGGCCTCACGGCCCACCATCACCGTCTTCTCTGAGGCTACAAGGGCGTCCTCCCTGGCCTTCAACTCGCCCTCGCGCTTGGCTTGGGACGACTTGTCTTCCTCAGCCTCTATCTTAAGCTTCTCCAGGCTCGCGCGGTTGGTGAGCTACTCCTCTTGCAACCGTGATGTCTCGGCCTTCTCGCCCTGGAGCTCCTTCTCCAACCTCTCAAGCTCCAGGGCGTGCTTCACGCTCTCCTCACGGAGGGTCTTAAGTTAGTCTTTCGCCTCCTGACGATGCTTCTCGGAGGACGCTGCCTGGGCTTCCGCGGTCTCCCGCGCCCGTGCAGCCGAGGCAGCCTCCTCCCGACCCTCGGCGATGGCTGTCAGCGTTCTGGGAACGGGGGTCCCCAGACCTGCCTGCCTGCGGCCTGCGGCGTGGCTCAAGTGGGGGCCCAGCGCGGCCCATCTTCATCAGCTCAAGCTCAAGACCCTCGCGAGGGGCCAAGCCTCGTAGGCGGACGACAGAAAGCTTCCTCAGAGGCAGCCTCATCAGGCAGGCTCGCGAGGAGGCGGAGAGATCAAGGCAGGTGTACCTCGCGAGGAGCCGGTGATGCAAGCCATGACGATCGAGACCAGGCGGGCGCCAGGCGGGCGTCGGCCTGCGCAGTGTCCCTGTTTCCCCTTTGGTGCAAAGGGGGCAAGCACAGGCCAAGGCATCGGGCAAAGGTTACCATTCCGGTGCAACGAGACCAAGACCAGCAGAGCGGCAGGACGGAGGTCACCGTGGAGCCCAAGACGGCGTCATCACCAGTACTTTTGGCAGCCGAAGACCACCTTTGGTTAGGATAACCTATACTAGATGTTCCCCTTCAAAATGGCCAATTGTTGGCGCCCTTCCCGCTCATTATTTGGGGAGAGGCCCAGGGCCTCTATAAATAGAGCTAGCCATCACAGAGAGATGGATGGATCTAGAGAGATCCAGAGGGATCTAGAGAGACATAGGGAGACAGCTAAGGAGAGACAGAGAGATATGGAGACATAGATATATCTAGAGAGAGAGAGGCGACTGAACTCATCCAAACAGTTCATCGCACCAGCTCAAGAACACCTCTCGCGAGGCTGTTCTTCCCTTGTACTGTTCATCATCAGTCTCTGAGGCAATCCACCATGCCACACACTGGAGTAGGGTATTACACCACAACGGTGGCCCGAACCAGTATAAATCTCATGTCCCTTGTGTTGTTTGTTGTTTCCAGCTTAGATCACGCGAGGAGATTGGACGTAGATCGGTAGGGGAGAGGTCTCCGCGCGCACCCCAGTGTTCGAACCTCAAGGGTCTGCCGGAACCGGAAATCCGACATTTGGCGCGCCAGGTAGGGGTGCGCCGGAATCTTTCTTCCGCTGTTCGCGTGTGATCTTCCGTTGTGTCCATGGCTGATGCTCGTCGGGCTCGCGTTGAGCGCCGGGCTGCTCTCGCCACGCGCATTGCCCAGACAGCGCTCGTCAGCGGACGCCCCCGTCGTTCCCCGTCGCCTGCCGCCAACGCCGCCACCAGCCCGGCGGGGAACGAGCAGCAGGCCTCGTCCCAGCATCCTTCGGTGCGGCGAGAGGGCCGCACCGCTACACCATCGCAGAGTCCAGCCGCTTCGTCATCCCACGCCCGTCGCGCCCCCGCGGACGCGCACGCCGCGCTGCTCCTGGCTAGGGAGCTCCTGCACTACCGCCCCGTCGACGACCTCTATGAGGACTGGCTCACCCGCATCACCGAGCTCGTCAGCACCGCAGGGGGCTCCCCCTTGCCGTCCTTCGCGCTGCCTCGCCCTCCATTCCGCGCAGGAGGCGAGGATCGGGAGGTGCCTCCACTACCTCCTCCCCGAGAAGGCGCCCTGGCTCCAAGGCGCGCAGCCCCAGGGCAAGACCCTCCGCGTCCGGTGCCCGCGCAGCAAGAAAGGAGCTGCCAAGAGATCCCTCGTCCCCAAGAAGGTGCCCGCGCGCTCTCAGTGTCGGCACGCCAAGATCGCATCCCTGCACCTCCACGCCAAGACCCTGCTCTGCTCCAAGCGGCGGCGCGCGGTAATCCCCAGGAGCAAGCCCAGTACCAGCAAAGGGCACCGGTGGCCACAGTAGGCTGCCGCGCCTCTGCCCCGAGCTACGCGGTGTCGCATGGACAGGAAAGTTCAAGCCTGACTTGCCCCCTCGCTACGATTGCACGGCGGACCTCGCAGAGTTCCTACAGCTTTACGAGCTATGCATTGAAGCCGCCAACGGAGACGAAAGGGTCATGGCGAACTGGTTTCCCATGGCGCTCAAGGATGGGGCCTGCACCTGGCTCCTGAACCTAGCTCCTGGCACGATCTCCTCCTGGGACAAGATGCGCACTCGCTTCATCGCCAACTTCCAGGGCACTCGCGACCGGCCCCCAGCCATGAGCGATCTGCGCCGCATCAAGCAGCAGCAAGGGGAAACTCTGCAGAAATACATCCAACGCTTCAACAACGCTCGCCTCAAGATCCCCAAGGTGACTGAAGAAGCCATCATCTCGGCGTTCTCCGATGGCGTATGCGACATCAAGATGAAGGAGGAGCTAGCAATCCACGAAGACCTGTGCACATCCCTGGAGTTGTTCAACTTGGCGACCAAGTGCGCCAGGGCTGAGGAAGGGCGCCTTTCCCTCCTCGAACTCCCGGCTGCCGACCCAGAAGAGAAGAAGCCCATGGCCAAGGACGTGAAGCGCAAGGGGGCTGCCGTGCTTGCAGCGGAACCAGACACCAAGCGAGGTAGGGATCAGCCTGAGTCATCCAAGGGCAGCCAGTACTGCGTGTACCACGACCTCCACACCCACAACACCAATGAATGTCAAGAGCTCAGGGCCGTGAGAGCTGGATGTGTCGGCCGACGCCCCGAGCGCAACGACAGGGGCTATGGCCGAGGAGGAGGAAGAGGTGGCGGACGATGGGAAGACCATGGCCCATGCCAAGGGTGGCGTGACCGACCTCGCGAGGATCGCTGGCAGGACCCGCCTCGCGAGGGAGGCTGGAGAGATCAGCCTCGTGAGGATCGACCGCACGGAAACGCAGACCTCCTCCTCTGCCACCACCGCCAAGGAGGAACGAAGACCAACATCAAGACGAGGGGGCTGGGGGCTTCCAGGAGCCACGCGCGATCGCTTGCATCTTGGGTGGTGTGCAGGCCCCAGTCTCACAGCGCATCTTCAAGCAGTTTGCTCGCGAGGTGAATGCAGTCCTCCCCAAGCTTGAGGCCACGCACCCTCTCAGGTGGTCTGCGTGCGCTATCACGTTTAGCTCAGCGGATCAGCTCAAGTGCGCGGCAACGGCCGGAGTCCTCCCGATGCTTTGCTCCCCGGTCATCAGCAACGTGCAGGTTACCAGGACCCTCATTGACGGCGGAGCAAGACTCAACGTCCTGTCCGTCGAGACGTTCGACAATCTCCATGTGTCGTACGACCAGCTTCAGTCGACCAAGCCCTTCTCAGGAGTCACTGATGGTTCCACTGTTCCAATAGGGTAGGTTTGCCTTCCAGTCACCTTCGGGCAGCGCAACAACTACCGCACTGAGCTCATCGACTTCTACGTCGCCCACATCCATCTGCCATACAACACCATCCTCGAGTACCCAGCCCTGGCCAAGTTCATGGCAGTGACTCATCATGGATAAAATGTCCTCAAGATGCCAGGAAGCGGTGGAGTGATCACCGTGCCCTGTGAAGAGAGGGACGCAGTGTGTTCACTTGAGCACGCATTCCAAGCCGCAGCAATCGAAGACCCGGACCATAGGAACGGAAGACTTCCCGAGGCGACCCTTAAGAAGAAGAAGGTTTCGCCTGGCCCAAGCTATAAGGAGGCCGGCGCCTCCGGAGGTGTTGCGTCAGGATCTGCGCCCAATCAGGGAGTGCCACCATCTCTCGCATAGGAAGGCGCATCCGGCGCCCTCCTCAGGCAGGGCTCGGGGGCTCTTTCATGGAGAGCCACCGACCTTGCCAAGGTCGCGAGGGAGGCGCTCGGGCACCACTTGGAGGGGTGCTTCCAGGCACGTTTCCCTCAGGAAGGTACAAGGCAAGGAAGACCAAACCCACAGGAGTTCGTCGCAAGAAACACCCAGGAGCTATAGGAGTCGAGAGTCATGCGCAGCAGCCGCCGCTTTCCCACCATGGCCCCACACCTAGGCTAGGATGGTGTGCTGCGCGTCTACATCGACGTGCCAGGGCTCAATCGAGCCGCGTCTCAGGAGTGCCTCTGAACTTCGCGCGTGGGGCGTTGCGAGGGTCCATCTCACAGCTACGTTCGCATGCCTTTCGGCCTGCCGAACGCGGTCGCCGCTCATCAGCGCCTGCTGAGGAGCATTCTGGAGGCTCAGGAGGTCAGGCATTGTGCGGTCCTGGCGGAGATGGAGATGGCCCTCGGAGACCCACCTGCGCCTCCGGAGCCTCCCGAGGCCCCTGGGCCTGGGGGATCGTGAGGGTCGACGTCATCGTCGCGCATCATCCACTTCTTCAGCATCACTTCATCCTCAACGACACCAGGTGACATCTTTCTAAGTTCCGTTTTTAGCTGGGAGCGCCCACAGGGCCGTATCATTCCCAGGCCGCGTGGGTCCGTCCCTGCGGCGTGTATCTGTTTTGCTTATGCTCTTTACTTACCTTGTTGGGGGTGCCCCTCGGGCTGCGTCAGCCCCGAGCTGCTCGGGCCTGGCCCAGTGGCATTTGCTTTTCCCGGGTCTACTTAAAATGAATTTGCTCCTTCGCGCTTAATTGTCACCTGCTGCTTATCGCGGACTTCTCCGCTTTCATGCAAACCGCTTGCACGTTAAAAGGGGGGCGCCTGAGCATCGCGACTCATGGGCTCCTACTGGCTCTCCAGCCCTCACCCCCTGGCCTTGACCCACGGCGTCGTGACCTGTCAAACCAGCGGCGGCCGAGGGCTGGGACCTGAGGACGTAGAGCATTTTCATTCTAACCACCCTGCATGAACACACCATTGATAAAGGCCCAGAGCCAGGCGCAACCCGACTCGAGGTAGGGCCTCGTGAGTCCCGCGCTGGCTCACGAGTGCCCAGATACACCTCTCTTAGCCCTACCGTGCTGGCCACGTGTCAGGGCAGGGCTGTACATGCCCCGGGGGCTCCTCCCGGAGGGGAGCCCCCTCCCACGTACCAGTGGAAGCACTATGCTCCGCGCTGGCTGACGACACTGTCGAGGAGCGGCTATGCCCGTACATATACGGAAGCGCTATGCTCCATGTTGGTGATAAACAACTGAGGGCGGCCTACGGCCGTACCAACCTCAGGGAGCCCAGGGCTCAGTGTCCGGCACCATCGCAACGCCTCCCCTCAGGAGCGCCGCGCGAGGGGGCTGGACACGGGGGCTACGCCCGGGCCTCGCCCGAGTGCACGCCACCCAGCCAGGTCCCTCGGACCTGGTCGTCACGCGCCCCTCCCCGAGCGGAGCCAAGGTATGGGAACCCGTTTGAACGTCAAGGGGGACTCCTGAGCATCGCGACTCAGGAGCCTAACTTGCCCCATAGCCCCTCACTCCTTAGTCCCATCCTAGTTTCCGGTCGGGGCTAACGCTGGGTGAGGTATGCGCGGGCCCGGGCCCTGCCGACGCAGAACGACCAATCCACTCCTTATTCCCCCCTTTCCTACTTGTTGCTTGCGCGTCAAGGGGGACTCCTGAGCATCGCGACTCAGGATCCTGACTTGCCACGTAGCCCCTCACTCCTTAATCCCATCCTGGTTTCCGGTCGGGGCTAACGCTGGGTGAGGTATGCGCAGGGCCGGGCCCTGCCGACGTAGAGCGCGAGCAAGTAGGAGAGAAAAATATAAATTCCAAGAAATTCAAAGCAAATATTACAAGCCATAGATTGTTTCACGATGCCAAACACAAGTTTAAACGCCTCGCGAGGCATGGTGCATGTTGCAGGAATAAAAGCAGGATAGAAGCTGCGAAGGGATCACTCTCCAGTGGCACCGCCTCCTGGGGCCGCGGAGCTGGCGGCACCGCGCCCGGGCAAGATGCTGATGGCGCGGAACCTCCCCAGCAAAGCTTCGGCTCGGCCTTTCACGGCCTCAGCGGCGTCGGCGTCTGGAGCAGCTGCCCCGCTCCTAGCACGGCGCGAGCTCGGGGGCTCGTAGCTGTCGTCGCTCGTCTCCGGAGATGCAAGGAGCTCGGGGGAGCCGCTGGATTCCCCAAATCCTCCGCTGCTGCCTGAGGAGCTGCTGGAGGACCGATGGGCGGGCCAGGTCCGCACCAGTTCATTGCCCCCGCCACTCTCCCTGGGGCAGCACTCCAGCCGGCGTCCTTTAGCATCGAAGACCTTGAAGAACATCAGGGAGGCGCTATCGTATTCAAGATGAATTACGAGGGCACCTACCGTGCGGCAGACCCGGGCGATTTCGCCCCTGCCCCGGGTCATGAAGACCTTGCCCGGAGTGACGACCGCAACCTCCGCTCCGGTCGCGAGGGTACCGCAGTCTGCGTGCTGCAGCCAGAGCTCTAGGGCCCTGCTCGGCGGCATCTCGAAGGCGAAGGAAGGAGGAACGTGAATCTAGGAGCTTGGAGGCATGGCGGCATGGAGCATGAGCTCGTGAGAGGAGCGCTCGGCGTGGACTCCAGGAGGGACGCCACGCACCACCGTGACTCGCCGGCGTCGATGGCGGCATCGCCGATGTCGCTCAACGCCTTCTCCCCCAGGACCCACGACGTGGGCGTGCAAGGGTAGCGGAAACCCAAACGGTAGCCGCTCGTGCCAGGGCCTCGGTGCCTCCTGCTGAGCACCCTCATCTCGGTGGCAGAAGACCAGCCGCTTCTTCGGCGGAAGCGGGCCAGGACCCTCTCGGGGGGCCTTTCCCTTCTCTTCTATGGAAAACCGGCGAATTGGTGCCATTGGCGTAAGGAGGAGCAAGAACAAGGAAGAAGAAGGAAAGGAGCAGCAGGAAGGGATAGACTGAAAGGGCTCACGCAGCCCCATACTTATAGCCGGAGGAGGCCAACCGCCGAGAACCACGATCGTAGGTAATCATGACTGTTTTCTCTGCATGCAGGGACTTGTCAAGTCGTGCGGTTGCCGAGGCATCGTGGGGAAGCGTAGGCGCCCATGTCCAATCAATTGCCACGCGACACCTAAGGCCACAGGCTATTGGGGCCCACGCGGCTTTGCGCTTGCCTCTTCGCTCCCCTGCTAGGCCAAGACCGGGTGCGCCTTGGGCCCCGGGGCTACCATCGGTGTTATGGGAATGGGGGTCCCCAGACTTGCTTGCCTGCGGCCTGCGGCGTGGCTCAAGTGGGGGCCCAGTGCGGCCCATCTTCATCAGCTCAAGCTCGAGACCCTCGCGAGGGGCCAAGCCTTGCGGGGCGGACAACATAAAGCTTCCTCAGAGGCAGCCTCATCAGGCAGGCTCGCGAGGAGGCGGAGAGATCAAGGCAAGGGTACCTCGCGAGGAGCCCGTGACGCAAGCCATGACGATCGAGACCAGGCGGGGGCCAGGCGGGCGCCGGCCTGCGAAGTGTCCTTGTTTCCCCTTTGGTGCAAAGGGGGCAAGCACAGGCCGAGGCATCAGGCGAAGGTTACCATTTTGGTGCAACGAGACCAAGACCAGCAGAGCGGCAGTATGGATGTCACCGTGGAGCCCAAGACGACGTCATCACTAGTACTTTTGGCAGCCGAAGACCACCTTTGGTCAGGATAACCTGTACTAGATGTCCCCCTTTAAAATGGCCAATTGTTGGCGCCCTTCCCGCTCATTATTTGGGGAGAGGCCCAGTGCCTCTATAAATAGAGCTAGCCATCACAGAGAGATTGATGGATCTAGAATCTAGAGAGACGTAGGGATACAGCTAAGGAGAGACAGAGAGAGATGGAGACATAGAGATATCTAGAGAGAGAGAGGCGACTGAACTCACCCAAACAGTTCATCGCACCAGCTCAACAACACCTCTCACGAGGCAGTTCTTCCCTTGTACTGTTCAGCATCAGCCCCTGAGGCAATCCACCACGCCACACATTGGAGTAGGGTATTACACCACAACGGTGGCCCGAACCAGTATAAAATCTTGTGTACCTTGTGTTGTTCGTTGTTTCTAGCTTAGATCACATGAGGAGATTGGACGTAGATCGGTAGGGGAGAGATCTCCGTGCGCACCCCAGTGTTCGAACCTCAAGGGTCTGCCGGAACCTGAAATCCGACAACGGCCGCCGAAGTATGACTCCAGGTGGCCTGCACGAACTCATCCACTTGCAGCCACCCCGAGAGTAGGCCCAAGTGGGCGTCCACCACACGGTCATCACCGTCCCGAAAGACAACGCAGAGCTGGTTCAGCGCAGGGAAGGCCGCCTCCAAAGCCTCGGGACCAGACCTCACCTGCTGACGAGGGGGCGCCACCATGACTGCCTGCTCGGCTGAGGGCTTGGGGGCTCTTACCGGATTATGGGCCGCTCACCTCCTGGCCTTGACCACGGCATTGCGACCTGGCATACCAGCGACGACTGAAGCCTGCCTAGGGATTGGATCTCGCAGGCGTGGGGAACTAAGCTACCACATGGACGGAAGAGAAGGAAGGTCTTGCTTTAACAAAGGATATCATGAGGAACCCGGGTTTACGACGCTTGTTCGACAGAAAAAGGAAGTTGTAAACATTTACACACCCTCGGGGGGGGGGGGCATTCATGGTTGCCTCGTAGGGACCAAGCAAAAGAAAACCGCCTCCGGAGGAATGACGCCCGAGCTCCTTCATCGGCGACGACGGTTGGAGGACGCCGCATCCCTCTGGCGGCGAGAGCGGCGGCTCGTAGCTCTCGTCAGAACTCGAGGCCGTCGCAGGAGAAGTGGAGCTGCTACTAGGGGAGTAGGGGGCGGAGCCAATAGTGAACACTTCGCCCCAGGCCTCGGCGCCCAGGCAGCACCAGAAATGGTCGTTGGCAAGCCCCTCCTCTTCGCTGCACGCTCGTCGCCGGCCATCCTCCTCGAAGACTTTGAAGGTCAGCGAAGCCAGCCCATCCATCCTGAAGTGAAGAACGTGCCTCCCAGCAGGGGTGCATGCGCGGCGCACCACGCCCCAACCCCAGGTCATGTAGACTTGGCCGGAGGAAATCACCTCCATGTCATCGTACGAATGGGGGAGATGGCATCCATCATGCCGAAGCTGCATCATCACTCGTCCGCAGGACGGAAGAACCTCCCTCAGAAACGGGGGGGGGGGGGAGGAGGATCCAAGTGTGCGGGGGAGCTCCTGCCCACACGATGAACTCACGGACGTCATCCTCAGCATGGGGCAACGGCGAGAGGCGTGGCGTCACTCGCCCCGCCGGGCGGTCACCTGCGCCGCCCCCGTTGCTGTCGCCTGCACCGCGCATGACCGTCGCCGGGGCGGTCGTGCGAAGTGGAAGCCCTGGTGGCGCCCGCGTGCACCACGTGCGAGCACCCGCCGGCCTCCGAGGCGCCCTCGGCAAATCGCGGAACCTCTTCTTCGGCAGGAGCTTCTCGGGCTCCACCACCGGGTCCTTCCCCTTCTCTGCGGCAGAGAACCTGCGAATCAGCGCCATCGAAAAACCCTCGCCGGAGGAAGAGGAACTGGGGTTTTCGCCTAGAACAGTCAAATGAGCTGGGGTGGCGTTTCGTCCCCCATTTATAGACTGAGAAGGCAAATCGCCAGCCAATCGCGCGTGGGCACGCCGGTTCTGTCCCCCGCGCCAAGGAGTTGTCAAGTCACACGGTTACCAAGGCTGCATGGGGAGTGGAGTTGACATGTCCCGTCCAACCATCACGCGCCAGCCTGGCCCGCAGTCTTTGGGGCCCGCGGCGCTTCGTCCTCGGCTAGGCATCGCGCAGAAGCCAACTCCACGCGCGCCTTGGGCCCGGGGGCTACTGTCGGCGTACTGGGAACTAGGGTACCCAGACTTGCCTATCTGCGGCCCACGTCGCGTTCCTGGTATGGCTCGATAAGGCCCAGCTGATCGACCAGCTGCTCAAGACCCTCGCGAGGGGGCCAGCCCTGGCGAGGAGAACGACCAAGACCTCCTCAGGGAGCGGCCTCACCTAGGATGCTCTGGAGGGGCGACCAAGACCTCTCCCTAGAGTGGCCTCGGCTAGGCTGCTTCAGGAGGGCGGAGATCTCAAGGCAAGGGCTGCCTCAGGAGGAGGCAGTGATGCAAGCCATGACGAACCATGCCAGCGGGCGCAGTTTCCATATCGGTGCAAGGGAGACCGCACAGGCGCAGGTTCCCGAGGGGCCAGACAAAGGTTTCCCCTTTGGTGTAACAAGACCGAAGACCGCAAGGACGACAGGAAGGATGTCATCACCGAGCCCACCACCGCGTCACCGCCTGCCCTCTTGGCAGGCGAAGACCACCTTTTGTCAGGATAGGAGCGTCCTTGTGTTCACGCTCAAATGGCCGTTGTGGGATTCCCTTCCCGCCTAAACATTTCGGGGGAAGAGGACCCTGGCCGTCTATATAAGTAGCTAGGGTTCCTAGCATAGAGGGGGATCGACCCATTGTGACTTAGCATAGCAAAGGAGCAAGAACATCCGCCTCCTCACCCTTCCTGAGCTCACCTCCTGAGCTCAAGAAACCACTGTACTTGTTCATACTCGAGCCCTCGCGAGGCCAATCCACTAAAGCAGGACGTAGGGTTTTACACCACAAGGTGGCCTGAACCTAGGTAAACTCTCGTGTGCTCTACTTGTTTGCTTACTTGCATTCCATTCCCACCACCAGGAGAAGAGCGAGGCGCTAGGTAGACGTGTAGTGGGAGAGATCTTTGTCACGCCCCTGTGTTCGAATCTTAAGGGTTTTGCGGAGCACGAAATCTGACAACTTGTAGGATCGAAAGTATATCTAGAGGGGGGGGGGTGATTAGACTACTTGACCAAATAAAAATCTAGCCTTTTCCCAATTTTATTCTTGGTAGATTTTAGAAACTTTGCACAAGCAAGCAATCAACCTACACATGCAATTCTAAGAGTACAACAATGGAATGTAAAACAATTGCATATGAAGGTAAAGGGAGGAGTTTTGAGGGAGCAAACACAATGTAGACACGGAGATTTTTGGCGTGGTTCCGATAGGTGGTGCTATCGTACATCCACGTTGACGGAGACTTCAACCCATGAAGGGTAACGGTTGCGCGAGTCCACGGAGGGCTCCACCGACGAAGGGTCCACGAAGAAGCAACCTTGTCTGTCCCACCATGGCCATCGCCCACGAAGAACTTGCCTCACTCGGGTAGATCTTCACGAAGTAGGCAATCTCCTTGCCCTTACAAACTCCTTGGTTCAACTACACAATTTTGACGGAGGCTCCCAAGTGACACCTAGCCAATCTAGGAGACACCACTCTCCAAGAGGTAATGCATGGTGTGTTGATGATGAACTCCTTGCTCTTGTGCTTCAAATGATAGTCTCCCCAACACTCAACTCTCTCTCATAGGATTGGATTTGGTGGAAAGAAGATTTGAGTGGAAAGCAACTTGGGGAAGGCTAGAGATCAATATTGATGTGGTAGGAATGGAATATGTTGACCTCAACACAAGTGTAGGTGGTTCTCTCTCAGAAAATGTATGTTGGAAGTGTAGGCATGTTCTGATGGCTCTCTCCATGAATGAAGAGTGGGTGGAGGGGTATATATAGCCTCCACACAAAATCTAACCGTTACACACAATTTACCAAACTCAGTGGGACCGATTCAGAGAACTCGGCTGGACCGATTTGGTTCATAATGTGACCGTTAGGGTTTTCGGTGGGACCGACATGTCAACTCTGTGGGACCAATTTTGTTAGGGTTAGGGCATAACGTAATATCGGTGTGACCGATTACACAAACTCGGTGGGACCAATTTTGGTAATAAGCAAAAAGAGAGTTGGTCAGGCAAACTCAGTGGGACAGATTTGCTCATCTCGGTTGGACCGAAACGTTACGAAGGGGAAACAGAGAGTTTGGATTGTGATCTCGGTGGGACCGATCGCTCATCTCGGTTAGACCGAAACATTACGAAGGGAAACAGAGATTTTGCAATCCCATCTCGGTGAGACAAAGATCCCTATCGGTGGGACCGAAGTGACTAGGGTTTTGTGGCAGTGGCTATGTCAACTGAACTCGGTGGTGCCGAATGGAAAGTTTCGGCGGGGCCGAGTTTGACTTTTGGTTTGGGACATATGTGGATATGAGAAAGTGGTTGAGTATTTTGGAGCATATCACTAAGCATTTTGAGAAAGTAACCCATTAAGCAACACCTCATCCCCTTTTAATAGTATTGGCTTTTCCTATGGACTCAATGTGATCTTGGATCACTAAAAGGTAAAATGTAGATTCTCGAGCTTTAGAGCTTGAGCCAATCTTTTGTCCTTAGCATTGTCGGCATTCTGGGAAGGGGGGTCCCTAGACTTGCCTGCCTACGGCCTGCGGCGTGGCTCAAAGGGGGCCCCAGCACGGCCCATCTTCACCAACACAGACCCAAGACCCTCGCGATTGTTGGCTCCCTTCCCGCTCGATATTTGGGAAGAGGACCAGGGCCTCTATAAATAGGACCAGCCACCCACAGAACGGGGGCAGAGAGAGGGACGAGGGAAGAGAAAAAGGATGAGAGAAGTAAAAGAGAGAGAGAGAGAGAGAGAAGGGTGACTGAACTGCTCCCAGCAGTTCATCGCCCCAGCCAAGAGCAGACCCTCGCGAGGCTGTTCTTCCTTGTATTGTTCATCATCATCAGCCCAAGAGGCAATCCACCACACCACACACTGGAGTAGGGTATTACACCACAACGGTGGCCCGAACCAGTATAAACCCTGTGTCATTCGTGTTGTTCTTTCGATTGCTTAGATCTTAGCGAGGCGGAGGGGTGCAGGTAGGTAGGAGGCGAAATCTTCGCGCGCACCCCACTGTTCGAACCTCAAGGGTCTGCCCGAACCCGAAATCCGACATTTGGCGCGCCAGGTAGGGGTGCACCGGAATTTTTCTTCCACTGCCCCGTTCTCCTTCGACCATCGCGCCCATGTCTAATGCTCGTCGGGCCCGCGTCGAGCGCCGGGCCGCTCTCGCTTCCCGCATCGCCCAGACAGTTCCTGTCGGTGGGCATCCTCGCCGTTCCCCGTCACTTGCCGTCAACGCTGCCACAGGCCCGGCGGTGGACGAGCAGCAAGCATCGTCTCAGCATCTGTCCGTGCGGCAAGACGGCCGCACCACTACTCCCTCGCTCACCCCAGCTGGTTCTTCGTCCCGCGCGCTCCGCGCACCCATGGAGGCTCGAGCTGCGCTCATCGCGGCAAACGAGCTCCTGCGCTACCGTCCCGTCGACGACGTCTACGAAGAATGGCTCGACCGCGTCGCCGAGCTCGTCCGCACCGCAGGGGGCTCTCCTGCACCGTCCGCTCCGCTGCACCGCACCCGCCCCGCGCGGGCGACAAAGCTCCGGCGGCGCCCCGGCCACCTCCTCCACAAGAAGGCGCCATGGCTCCAAGGCGCGTGGCCCCTGGGCGGAACCCGCTCCTTCAGGTGCCAGCGCGGCAAGAGCAGAGCTGCCAAGAAGTCCCTCGCCCGCAAGAAGCTGCCCGGGCGCTCCCTGCTCCAGCACGTCGCGACCATGCTCCTGCTCCCGCACGTCAAGACCCAGCTGCAGCGCGTGGGGACATGCAAGACCAAGCTCTCCGTCACCCAAGGCCTCCCGTGGCCACAGTAGGCTGCTGTGCCTTCACCACCGAGCTACGCACCGTCGCGTGGCCCGACAAGTTCAAGCCGGACCTACCTCCTCATTACGACAGCACGGCTGACCCTGCGGAGTTCCTCCAGCTCTACGAGCTGGGCATCGAAGCTGCCAACGGAGACGAGAAGGTCATGGCGAACCGGTTTCCCATGGCGCTCAAGGACGGGGCCCGCACCTGGCTCCTGAACCTGGCTCCAGGCACGGTCTCCTCCTGGGACAAGATGCGCACCTGCTTCATCGCCAACTTCCAAGGTACTCGCGACCGGCCACCCGCCGTGAGCGACATGCGCCGCATCAAGCAACAACCCGGGGAGACCCTGTAGAAGTACATCTAGCGCTTCAACAACGCTCGCCTCAAGATTCCCAAGGTGACTGAGGAGGCCATCATCTCATCCTTCTCCGACGGCGTGCGCGATGTCAAGATGAAGGAGGAGCTGGCGATGCATGAAGACCTGTGCACTTCCTTGGAGCTGTTCAACTTGGCGACCAAGTGTGCCAGGGCTGAGGAAGGTCGTCTCTCCCTCCTTGAGCTGCCTGCCGCAGACCCAGAAGAGAAGAAGCCCAAGGCCAAGGACGTGAAGCGCAAGGGGGCTCCCATGCTCGCGGCAGAACCAGACACCAAGCGGGGAAGAGATCAGCCCGAACCTTCCAAGGGAAGCCGGTACTGTGTGTACCACGACCTCCACACCCACAACACCAATGAATGTCAAGAGCTCCGAGCCGTGCGAGAAGGAAGGATCGGCCATCGCCCCGACAGCGGTGACCGGGGCTACGGTCGAGGAGGAGGAAGGAACGCAAGACACTGGGAAGACCGTGGCCCACGCCAAGGGTGGCGTGATCAACCTCGCGAGGATCGCTGGCAAGACCCACCTCGCGAGGGAGACTGGAGGGATTAGCCTCGCGAGGATCGCCCGCAAGGCAACGCAGGCCTTCCTCCGCTGCCGCCGCAGCCAAGGAGAAACGAGGACCGCCACCAAGACGAGGGGGCTGGGGGCTTCCAGGAGCCGCGCGCGATCGCCTGCATCCTGGGCTGGGCTCAGGCCCCAGCCTCTCAACACATCTTCAAGCAGTTCGCCCGCGAAGTGAATGCAGTCGTCCCCAGGCTTGAAGCCACGTGCCCTCTCAGGTGGTCGGCGTGCACCATCACGTTCAGCTTAGCAGATCAGCTCAAGTGTGTGGCTACAGCCGGAGTCCTCCCGATGCTTTGTTCCCCAATCATCAGCAACGTGGTGGTCACCAGGACCCTCAGCAATGGCGGCGCAGGGCTCAACGTCCTGTCCGTGGAAACATTCAACAATCTCCAAGTGCCCTACAGCCAGCTTCAGCCAACCAAGCCCTTCTCCGGAATCACCGACGGCTCCACGGTCCCGATTGGGCAGGTCCGCCTCCCTGTCACCTTCGGGGCGCGCGACAACTACCGCACCGAGCTCATCGACTTCGACGTCGCTCACATTCGCCTGCTGTACAACGCCATCCTTGGGTACCTAGCGCTGGCCAAGTTCATGGCTGTAAATCACCATGGCTACAACATCCTCAAGATGCCCGGAAGTGGCGGAGTCATCACGGTGCCCTGTGAAGAGAAGGACACGGTGTGTTCCCTGGAACGAGCCTTTCAGGCCGCGTCACTGGAAGACCCGGATCGCGGAAGCAGGAGACTTCCCGAGACCGCCCCCAAGAAGAAGAAGACATTGTCCGGCCCGGTCCCTCAGGAGGCAGGCCCCTCTGGGCCCGTGCCTGCCCAGGGGGAACCTCCTTCCATCGCATAGGAAAGCGCGCCCGGCGCCCTCTTCAGGCAGGGCTCGGGGGCTCTCCCCTGGAGGGTCACCGACCTGGCTAGGGTCACGAGGGAGGCGCTTGGGCACCACATGGAGGCGTGCTTCGAAGCATGTTTCCCTCAAGAAGGAGTAAGGCAAGGAGGGCCAGACCCTCAGGAGTTCGTCAGCAAGGCCATTCAGGAGCTACAGGAGTCAAGTGTCATGAAAGGCGGCCGCCGTCTACCAGCAGTGGCTCCCCATCCAGGCGAGGATGGTGGGGTGCATCGACATACCAGGGCTCAACCGAGTCGCCTCTCTGGAGCGCCTCTGGCCCTCGCGAGTGGGGCGCTGCAGAGGTCCACCCCACAGCTGCGTTCGCATGCCTTACGGCTTGCCGAACGCGGCTGTCACGTACCAGCGCCTCATGAGGGGCATCATGGAGGCACAAAAGGCTAGGCGTTCCGCAGCCCTGGCCGAGATGGAGATGGCCCACAGGGAGCCACCAGCGCCTCCGGAGCCTCCTGAGGCCCCTGGGCCTGGGGGCTCGTGAGGATCGGTTTCCGCAGCCCACCGAGTCTGCTACACCAACACCTCTTCGTCCTCAACGTCATCAGGTGACATCTTTCAAGTTTTACTTCTAGCTGGGAGCGCCCCTAGGGCTGCATTATTCCCAGGCCGCGTGGGTCCGTCCCTGCGGCATGTATCCCTTTTATTTCATGTTGTTAGCTTACCTTGTTGGGGGCGCCCCTCGGGCTGCATGATCCCCAAGTCGCTCGGGCCAGACCCAGTGATGTCCGCCTTCCCAGCATCTATTTGAATGAATCCACTCCTTCGCGGCTAATGTGTTCGACCTAGCTGCCTGCTCAACTGACGCCAACTGACGGAACTACTCTCAAACGGCACGACGCTTGCGCATGGGTCCGTCCCTGCAACACCGATAAACCTGAATGGCCGAGCTCTGGCCGCGGCAGCCCCGCATGGCGCCACCTCGTCAAGCCTTCAGTGCCTCATACCCCTCGGAAGCAACCAACGACTGACTGCCAATTGTCATGGCGACCCCTCATTTTTTTATATGATGGGTCTACAGGATCTCCTGAAGGAGCTGCGTCAGGCGAGGCCCTTGCGGTCTCTCCTTCGCTCTCATCCGCGCGAACCGCTTGCACATTAAAAGGGGGGGGTTCCTGAGCATCGCGACTCAGGGCCCCTACTGGCTCTCCAGCCCTCACCCTCTGGCCTTGTCCACGACATCGCGACCTGGCATACCAGCGACGAGAGACTCGCTCGAGGGCCGGGACCCGAGGACGTAGAGCAGAAAGGGGAGCAAAGGCGAGAGGGGAGGGACATGCAAGGACCTCGCCGAGCAACCTCGCGCCTGCCGATGCACGAACCCGGCGACACACCAGAGAGCGACCCCTGATTCTCGAGATAAGTCACCACCCGGAAGCACCAGCTACCGTGGCACCACCCCCGCACCTAATGCAATCCTGTGTTAACGACGCCGCTCTCCTTTCTCACAAAACGACGGCTGATTGAGCGCCAAAGGGGACCTCCTAAGCATCACGACTCAGGGGCTCTTACCGGACTCCGGGTTGCTCACCTCCTGGCCTTCACCACGGCATCACGACCTGGCATACCAGCGACGGCTGAAGCCGCCTTGGGACCGGGACCTGTCGGCGCAGAGCACCAAGCCCTCATGAGGTTCGAAAAGGGAGGACAGAGCTAAGACGGAATGAGCAACTCGCACAGTTCTACGACAAGGGTTGTATTAACAAAACAGGATCACAGGCACCTTACAAGCCCCCATGAGACGCGTCTTTGATTCCTCGCAGGGAACAGATCCTAGAGGGACACTAACTACGCGCGCCCCCGTAGAAGACGCTGAAAGTGCAACTATCCCTAGGTGGTTTTGGTAATTCATAACAACATATAGCTCATTGAGCTAATGCTATTCCAAGATGACTATTTCAGGAAAGCTCAATGATTGGCATGGCATGGATGTGAAAGTGGAACCCTCAAAATGCTAAGGACAAAGGATTGGCTCAAGCTCAAAAGCTCAAGACTCTTCATTTTATATTTTAGTGATCCAAGATTACATTGAGTCTTTACGAAAAGCCAATACTATCAAGGAGGGATGAGGTGTTGCTTAATGAGCCTCTTGCTTCATGTGCTTAGTGATATGCTCCAAAACCCTCAACTACTTTCCCATATCCACATATGACCTAAACCCTAAGCCAAACTCGGTCCTACCGATTCTTTCTATCCGGCGCCACCGAGTTTCACTTGTCATAAGCCACTGCCAAACCCTAGCAATTCGGTTCTACCGATAGGGATCTCGGTCTCACCGAGATGGGATTGCAAACTCTCTGTTTCCCTTTCGTAACTTTTCTGTCTCACCGAAAGAGCGAATCGGTCCCACCGAGATTGCAATGTAAATTTAGTGTTTCCTTTTTGTAACTTTTCGGTCTCACCGAAAGAGCAAATCAGTCCCATGGAGTTTGCCTGACCAACTCTCTGGTTAGCTTATTACCAAAACCGGTCTCACCGAGTTTGTGTAATCGGTCTCACCGAGATTACGTTATGCCCAAACCCTAACCATATCGGTCCTACCGAGTTGCATGTCAGTCCCACCGAAAATCTCTAACGGTCACTAGGTTTACCTTTTCGGTCCGACCGAGTTTGTTGATTTGGTCCCACCGAGATTGGAAAACTGTGTGTAACGGTTGGATTTTGTGTGGAGGCTATATATACCCCTCCACCTCCTGTTCATTCGTGGCGAGAGCCATCAGAACACATACACAATTCCAACTCATATGTTCTGAGAGAGAACCACCTACTCATGTGTTGAGACTAAGATATTCCATTCCTACCATATGAATCTTGATCTCTAGCCTTCCCCAAGTTGCTTTCCACTCAAATCTTCTTTCCACAAAATCCAAATCCTTTGAGAGAGAGTTGAGTGTTGGGGAGACTATCATTTGAAGCACAAGAGCAAGGAGTTCATTACCTACACACCATTTGTTACTTCTTGGAGAGTGGTGTCTCCTAGATTGGCTAGGTGTTACTTGGGAGCCTCCGACAAGATTGTGGAGTTGAACCAAGGAGTTTGTAAGGGCAAGGAGATTGCCTACTTCGTGAAGATCTACCGCTAGTGAGGCAAGTCCTTCGTGGGCGATGGCCATGGTGGGATAGACAAGGTTGCTTCTTCGTGGACCCTTCGTGGGTGGTTGCTTCTTCGTGGACCCTTCATGGGTGGAGCCCTCCGTGGACTCGCACAACCGTTACCCAGTGGGTTGAAGTCTCCATCAACGTGGATGTAGGATAGCACCACCTATCCGAACCACGGGAAAAACATCCGTGTCTCCAATTGCGTTTGAATTCTCCAAACCCTTCCCTTTACATTCTTGCAAGTTGCATGCTTTACTTTCCGCTGCCAATATACTGTTTGCATGCTTGCTTGAATTGTGTGATGATTGCTTGACTTGTCCTACAATAGCTAAAATCTGCCAAGAACTAAAATTGGGAAAAGGTTAAGTTTTTATTTGGTCAAGTAGTCTAATCACCCCCCCTCTAGACATACTTTCGATCCTACAAGTGGTATCAGAGCTTTGGTCTCCATTTGCTTTGATCTCCATAGCTTTTGGTGGTCATAGCCTTGGTTTCACCACCTAGGAGAGTATGGCGTCTAGCGAGGGAAATTATCACCGTAGAGGTCCTTACTTTGATGGTACTAATTTTGCTAGTTGGAAGCATAAAATGAAAATGCATATTCTTGGACATAACCCCGCCGTTTGGGCTATTGTGTGTGTTGGTTTGCAAGGTGACTTCTTTGATGGGAAAGAACCAAACCGTGAAGCTACCGTGGATGAGTTGAAGATGTTGCAATACAATGCTCAAGCTTGTGATATTCTCTTCAACGGATTGTGCCCCGAAGAATTCAACAAAATCAGCCGTCTTGAGAATGCAAAGGAAATTTGGGACACTTTGATTGATATGCATGAAGGTACCGACTCCGTCAAGGAATCCAAGTTGGATGTGCTTCAAAGTCAACTTGACAAGTTCAAAATGAAGGATGGTGAAGGTGTCGCTGAAATGTACTCTAGGCTTGCTCTCATCACAAATGAGATTGCCGGCTTAGGAAGTGAAGAGATGACCGATAGATTCATCATCAAGAAGATTCTAAGAGCCTTGGATGGAAAATATGATACCGTGTGCACATTGATCCAAATGATGCCCAATTACAAAGATCTCAAGCCAACAGAGGTGATTGGAAGAATTGTTGCTCATGAGATGTCACTTAAGGATAAAGAGGAACTTCACAACAAATCAAGTGGTGCCTACAAAGCCTCATGTGAAGCCCCTACATCATCAAGTGAGAAACAAAACTTCAATGAAGAATTGAGCTTAATGGTGAAGAACTTCAACAAGTTCTACAAGAGTAGAAGCAAAGATAGAAGCTTCAAGTCAAGGTCCTACAATGACAAAAGATCTTCTAGTCGAGAGCGAAACTGCTACAGTTGTGGAAGACCCGGACACTATTCCAATGAGTGTACGGCTCCCTACAAGAGAAGAGAAGATTCTCCAAAAAGAAGAAGCAAAGAATCACCACCAAGAGAGAGAAGGAGTAGAGATGATCGTTATGAATGAAGATACTCACGGAGAAGCAAGGATTCGGAAAGGAAGGAAAAATCATAAAGGAGCTACACAAAACGAAGACATCAAGCTCATGTTGGTGAATGGGTATCCGGCTCCGACTCCGACAGCCACTCCGAGAGAAGTTATCACTCCGACTCCGAAGATACTCAAGATGAAGGTGTTGCCGGTCTAGCACTTGTGTCAACCAACTCCTACGACATATTTGACTCACCAAATGAAGGAATTGGAAGATGCTTCATGGCCAAAGGTCCTAAGGTAACACACCCCGAGTATGTTGATTTCAATAGTGATGAAGATGACTTGTTAGGTGATGATTTGCTTGTTGACAACTCTAGTGATGAATACTATGATGAAACGTCAATTAATCATGCTAATCAATATAAAACGAATGACAATGATAAGGAGAAGATTGAGGCTCTAACTAAAGAACTAAACACTCTTAAGTTAGCTCATGAAACTATCTTCGAAGATCATCGAGAACTTTTAAGAGCTCATGAGAAATTACGCTTTGAAAAGCTCAATCTTGAGCAAGAGCATGAGTTCTTAAAAGCAATCAATGATGATCTCCGCAAGAAAAGTTCTTCTTACATTGCCAAGCGTTTACTCTTATCCACTTACATGCCTCAAGTCAAGTCTAGTAACAAGAACAAGAAAGATTCTTCCTCTAGCAGTAACAATGATCATGCTAAATCCAATATTGTTGCTTCTAGTAGTTCTCTTGATTCCACTAATGATTCTCTTAGCCAAGTTACACTTGAGCAAGAAAATAGCTTATTGAAGGGAATTATAGAGAAAGGAGTGTACAAAAGCCTTGCCGGGAGTAAGCAATTCGAGGAAATTGTGCGCAAGCAAGGAATGCACCGGAAGAATCAAGGTGTTGGTTTTGAACAAAAGTTCAATGCCAATGGAGTTGAGTGGGAAGAAGATCAATACCCCAAGACAAAGTTTGTTCCTCAACAAGAGAAGTATGATACTTCTTTCAAGGGGACACAAGCTCAAGATGATCTTCCGCCACAAGACTACAAGCAAAAAGGCAAGGACAAGCTTCAAGAGGAAATTGATGCATTTGAAGAAGCTCCTAAGACCTTAGTCAAGTGGATTCCCAAGACTACTTCAAGTTCCACTTCATCAAGTACGACTACAACTCCAAGGATTCCCATCAAGATGGTGTGGATCCAAAAGAAGAAGAACTAGAGAGTTCTTGAGGGTGACTCCGCCAACATACTTCACTCTTATCATTTTGGCAAGAACAAGTGCAATCAACTTCCACATCTTGCACTAGTTCAAGGAGTCACAAACCCTCTTATTGGTAAGATAAGGGACAAGGTTACCTAGAAGTTTTCATGGACATCATCTTGTGTGTGCATCACTCTATGTCTATGGATATCCTTGTTTGTTCCTTGTGGGACTAATCCATGTAGGTATTGAAAGTGCAATTCACTCAAATGGATAGCTCCAAGTGATCTACATCAACATTGAGCATCCACATCTTCAACATCTACATGAAGTCATCATCGACAAAACCTGAGGTTAGTTCATCCCTCTAAGGGGGGATATCACATCTAGGGGGAGCTTTACTCTAAGACTTGAGCTAAAGCAACTCTAAAGATGTGAACACAACAATGCTTTATGTAAAAGTGGTAACCCCACTTGAGCTTAAACGATGAGTATGACCTATGATCAAGTGTTCTCACTTGACTCCTAAGTCAATATACTCATATATAGATGACCTTGTCATCGCAAATTGCTTGATAGATGCTAGAATTGGTTGTGCATGCCTTGTCACATATTTCATTTGCCATCTTATTGTGTGAGCATGCTGGTTGCATATTTTACTCATTCGAGGACATCCACTTGTTGTTTTGATTGTTTGGTTTTATTTCCTTTTGCCAAGTGGATGGACAAGAATGCCTAAGAACCTCCTCTAGCTATCTATGCTTTTCTCGTCTCAAACTCTATTCATGCTACATCACAAAATTTGATCAAGTCAGATTCGAACCACTCTGTGTGAGGAGCGCTCGGAGTCCCCGATTCGTCATAGATTTAAACTTCCGAAACCTCTTTATGATTCTCGGTCTGACCGATACCCTACTTTCGGTCCTACCGAGATCATTAAGTTGATCTAGGTTTTCGATCTCGGTGCAACCGATTTGAACCATTCGGTCACACCGAGTTGCAACAATTGTATACAGTTTTGCATCTTGGTGCCACCGAGTTGTTCCACTCGGTCACACCGACAGGGTCGGGCTATATATAGTCACGGGCAAAAATTTGGAAATTTCTCCGAACCCCTTCGCCCGCGCGATAGCCTGCTCTGCCAACTTGGTCTCCGGATCGTCTCCTCGCCGCCAGCCGCCTCCAGTCGCTGGTCTCCGTCACCGTCAACGGAAATTCAACCCTGCCGTTGCCGCCGTAGCGAGTCTCTGCCGAACTAGGGTATGGACTCGATCTTTGTGCTATTCCCCAATCCGATTCTTAGCACATTGTGATCATCATGATTCTTGCCACGTTTGTTAAACTTCTATCCAGTCAATGAACTCGTAGATTAGGTTTAATTCGAAAATTTTAGGGTTAGGTTTCCGCCGAAACCATCTCGGACCCACCGAGTTGAAAAACTCGGTCCCACCGATTTGGCTCATGCCATTGCACAAGTGAGACTCGGTCTGACTGAGAATTGCTTATCGGTGTGACCGATTTTGGAACTCTGTGAAACCCTAGCAGTCTCGGTGCCACCGAACTGTGACTCGGTCCAACCGAGTTCACTAGTTTAGGTTCCAAAACTGCTTCGGTATCACCGAGTTTGAAAATCAGTAGATCCGAGATGATTTCAGTGGGAAACTAAAACTAAGTTTTTGAATTATTCTTTTGCAAAAATCTCTGCATTTTGTGATGCTCATCCACTCTACCTCATCTATAAACTATTCATAGGGTCAACAGTCAGCTTGTTCATCATGTCAGATCAGAGTGACAGCTAGAATGTGTCAGAACAGCCAGTGTAGATGAGTGAGGGCACTAGTCCCTCAAGTTCTTCAGATGATGGCAGAAGGAGCACCCCTAGCAATCTGCCTAAAGCTGCCACAAGACAGTGAAAGAAGAGAACCTCAGACTCAGAAGATGAGGATTATGTGGCAGAAGAGGAAGCAACTTCCAAGAGAGTTGACCCAGCACAGAGCATAAAGCCAGGGATGAAAATCAAAAGGCCAGCAGGCAGGCAGCCTATGCCAAAGGCCAGAGCCTCAACTCAGATTCCTGAAAAGCCTACACCCATAGAGCCAGTTGCTGCTGAAGGGAAGAAGAGGAAGGAAAGGGTCAAGAAGACCGTAGCCAGAGTGCTTGGAAAGGCTTCCATCATGGAAGAAGAGGAAGAAGAAGAGGTTGCTCCACCAGCACCTAAGGTACCCAAGCTGATGGGTGATGCCATAAGATCAGGGGCAACTACTTCCAAGGCCAAACCAGCTCCAAAGCCAAAACCAAAGAGGAATACAAGAAGCATCCCAGCTGCTGAGAAGAAGAAGGCCCTAGTGCCTGACACTGCAGAAGAAGAGGAAGAGCAAGTTCTGAGAAAACTCAAGACCAAGATCCCAGACCACAATGATGCTCATCCTGTGGCTGAGGACATGAAGCTCAGGAGAGATTCAGGGCTGAGGAAGTGGAGAGAAGCAGATCCATATGCTTCAAGAAGAAGGACTGCTGTTGACTACAGGTTCCACACTAAGGAACAGCAGGACTTCTATGAGACAGTTTTGTTGGACAAGAAGCCCATAGTTTGTGACATGCGATGGGTTGATTGGGAGTACATCAAGGACAATGAAGAGCACTATCCTGGAGTGCAAGACAGCTTCAATGCTTGTGGAGTAGCAGACTTTGTTGGGCAGAAGCTCACAAAGTGGAACGAGGAACTTATTATGCAATTCTACTCCACGGCACACTTCTATCCAGATGGTAGGATAACATGGATGTCTGAAGGTACGAGGTACCAATCTACAGTTGCTGAATGGGCTCAGCTGATCAATGCCCCAGAAGAGCAGGAAGATGACTTGGACATTTATGCCAAGAATAAGATGGACCACAACTCAATGTCAAACATGTACAAGGAGATTCCAAATGAAGCACTTGATACGTTCAAGTTTGGCTCAGTGCATTATCTTCTGTCAGGGCTGCCAACTATCAACTGGATCCTTAGGCACACCTTGTTGCCCAAGTCAGGTGATCACAAGATGATCAGAGACCATGCAATAAATTTGCTTCATATATTTGATGTGCCACAGAAGTTCAAGGTGATGAGCCTCATGGTAGAGACCATCAAGAGGACTGCAGCAGACCAGAAGAGGAGTTGTGGATATGCCCCACAGATTCAGGAGCTCATCAACTCAAAGATGGGCACAGGCATATACTTGTTGGACAAGGAACACTTGCCCATCCATCCAGATTTTGAAGATAATCAAGTTGTCATGAATGAGAATGAACCATCATCTGCACAAGCACAAGCAAAGAAGGAGAAGGCAAGGAAGGAGAAAGCTGCCAAGATGCCAACTCAAGAGGAGGCATCTGAGTATTTCTTGAAAACCAAACAAGAGCAGCTTGGTTACTTGATTGCATCCACACTGAGGATTGAGCAAGGACTGGCCACCCTCACTCAGAATCAGCAGAGCTTAGAGAGGATCATGGAACAAAAGTTCTATGACTTGGATGTCAAAGTAACAGAGATTCAGTCTGCAGTGGAACAACTTCAGGATGACATGCAGGAGAGGAGAGGCAAGACTACAACTGATGCATTTGCCAGAGTGCCAAGAGCTCAGAGATCACATGCAGTGCCAGTTGCTGACACCAGAGCCACCACTTCTGCACCAGCTACAGCTTCAGTTCCACCACCTCCAGCATCTACTTCAGCCTCAACTTCGACCACGTCTACAGAAGGCTTCGTCCTTGGAGTGCTCCGGACTCCACCACCACCTGAAGATCAAGCCTGAGTGTTGACTTAGCACTATGCATTTTCTAGGAACTTTTTGGTAACTTGTTGCCAAAGGGGGAGAAAAATGTATAGATCATAGGCTTCGAGAGAGAGTGTTGCTTTTATTCTCTCTTGTTTTATTTGGTGGTTTTTCGAACTTTGTTTGCTTTTGTGTGAGATACTATGTCATTGCTCGTGAGACATTGATGATCATGTGTTTGATCATAAGCTACACTTAATGTTTGCTTAATATTATCATCTTATCTATCTTATGTGATCATTCACTATTCTTGGTGATGAGTGCATGTATTTCATTCTTATCATTTTAAGCGCTCCACCAAGATGTATGTGACATGGAAGAGTAACCCATGACTCTAACTCTTTGTGCATTTGCAGTCCAAAGCAAATTTTAAATATGCACAAATTTAGGGGGAGCTCTTACTTGTCACATACTTCTCAAAGCGACGATATATTTCATGCTTATTATCATTTGTCGAAGCTTTGATCTATATGTTGTCATCAATTACCAAAAAGGGGGAGATTGAAAGTGCAACTATCCCTAGGTGGTTTTGGTAATTCATAACAACATATAGCTCATTGAGCTAATGCTATTCCAAGATGACTATTTCAGGAAAGCTCAATGATTGGCATGGCATGGATGTGAAAGTGGAACCCTCAAAATGCTAAGGACAAAGGATTGGCTCAAGCTCAAAAGCTCAAGACTCTTCATTTTATATTTTAGTGATCCAAGATCACATTGAGTCTTTAGGAAAAGCCAATACTATCAAGGAGGGATGAGGTGTTGCTTAATGAGCCTCTTGCTTCATGTGCTAAGTGATATGCTCCAAAACCCTCAACTACTTTCCCATATCCACATATGACCTAAACCCTATGCCAAACTCGGTCCTACCGATTCTTTCTATCCGGCGCCACCGAGTTTCACTTGTCATAAGACACTGCCAAACCCTAGCAATTCGGTTCTACCGATAGGGATCTCGGTCTCACCGAGATGGGATTGCAAACTATCTGTTTCCCTTTCGTAACTTTTCGGTCTCACCGAAAGAGCGAATTGGTCCCACCGAGATTGCAATGTAAATTCAGTGTTTCCTTTTTGTAACTTTTCGGTCTCACCGAAAGAGCAAATCGGTCCCACCGAGTTTGCCTGACCAACTCTCTGGTTAGCTTATTACCAAAATCGGTCTCACCGAGTTTGTGTAATCGGTCTCACCGAGATTACGTTATGCCCAAACCTAACCATATCGGTCCTACCGAGTTGCATGTCAGTTCCATCGAAAATCTCTAACGGTCACTAGGTTTACCTTTTCGGTCCGACCGAGTTTGTTGATTCGGTCCCACCGAGATTGGAAAACTGTGTGTAACGGTTGGATTTTGTGTGGAGGCTATATATACCCCTACACCTCCTCTTCATTCATGGAGAGAGCCATCAGAACACATACACAATTCCAACTCATATGTTCTGAGAGAGAACCACCTACTCATGTGTTGAGACGAAGATATTCCATTCCTACCATATGAATCTTGATCTCTAGCCTTCCCCAAGTTGCTTTCCACTCAAATCTTCTTTCCACAAAATCCAAATCCTGTGAGAGAGAGTTGAGTGTTGGGGAGACTATCATTTGAAGCACAAGAGCAAGGAGTTCATTACCTACACACCATTTGTTACTTCTTGGAGAGTGGTGTCTCCTAGATTGGCTAGGTGTTACTTGGGAGCCTCTGACAAGATTGTGGAGTTGAACCAAGGAGTTTGTAAGGGCAAGAAGATCGCCTACTTCGTGAAGATCTACCGCTAGTGAGGCAAGTCCTTCGTGGGCGATGGCTATGGTGGGATAGACAAGGTTGCTTCTTCATGGACCCTTCATGGGTGGTTGCTTCTTCGTGGACCCTTCGTGGACTCGCACAACCGTTACCCAGTGGGTTGAAGTCTCCATCAACGTGGATGTAGGATAGCACCACCTATTCGAACCACGGGAAAAACATCCGTGTCTCCAATTGCGTTTGAATTCTCCAAACCCTTCCCTTTACATTCTTGCAAGTTGCATGCTTTACTTTCCGCTGCCAATATACTCTTTGCATGCTTGCTTGAATTGTGTGATGATTGCTTGACTTGTCCTACAATAGCTAAAATTTGCCAAGAACTAAAATTGGGAAAAGGTTAAGTTTTTATTTGGTCAAGTAGTCTAATCACCCCCCCTCTAGACATACTTTCGATCCTACAGACGCCATCATCAACAGTGGGCCGTCAAGCACCGGCACCAACCCCATCCAGATCAGAGTCGGTGGCGGCCTGACGAGCCCGCCCTGCTCCAGGAGCGGCGCCGGCTCGGGGGCTCGTAGCTGTCGTCGCTCGTCTTCGGAGTCGTGAAGAGCTCGCCGGAGTCGCTGGAACCTCCGACGCCTCCACCACCTGAGGAGCCGCCAAGGGAGCGGTCGGCGGGCCTAGTCCTCACTGCAGCAGGGTCCCGGCCACCTCACCCGAGGCAGCACTCCAGCCGGCGCCCGTTCGCATCAAAGACCTTGAAGAACATCACCGAAGCACCGTCATACTCCAAGTGGATCGCGAAGGCGCCTCTTGTCCTGCAAACCCGGGCGATTCCGCTCCAGCCTTGAGTCATGAAGACCTCGCCCGGGGCAATGACCGCGACCTCTGCCTCGGTCGCGAGGGTGCTGCAGCCAGTGTGCTGCAGCCAAAGCTCCAGGGGCTCCCCTTGCGAGACGATGGAGGCGAAGAAGGGAGGATGGCGAATCCAAGACTGAGGAGGCATGGCGACGTGGAGCACGAGCTCTCGGGAGGAGCCCTCGGTGTGGACCCTAGGGGGGATGACCCACACCTTCGTGACCCGTCGGCGCCGATGGCAGCGCCACTCGTGGCGATCAGCATCAGCTCCTTTAGGGCCCTCGATGTGGGCATACAAGGGAAGCGGGAACCCCAGCGATGCCCGCTCGCACCAAGGCCTCGGCACCACCTGATGGGCCCCCTCGTCCGGGCCACGGGGGACGAGCCGTTTCTTCGGCGGGAGCAGGTCAGGTTCCTCTCAGGGAGCCTTTCCCTTCTCTGCCGTCGAGAACCGATGGATCGGAGCCATCGCAGCAAGACGGAGCAAGGAGCAGGAAGAAGGAGAAGCAACGGGGGATGAACTGGAAGGGCTCGCACCATTCCGTACTTATGGCCGGCGAAGGCCAACCATTGACCTGCACGATCGCAGGTAATCATGACCCGCTTTGCATGCAGGGACTTGTCGTGCAGTTGCTGAGGCGCCATGGGGAAGTGGAGACGCCCCGTCCAATCAACCGCCACGCGGCGCCCAAGGCCGCAGGCTATTAGGGCCCGCGGCGCTTCGCTCTTGCCCTTCCGCCTCCCTGCACAGCCAAGTCCGGGCGCGCCTTGGGCCCGGGGGCTACTGTCGGCGTTCTGGGAACGGGGGTCCCCAGACTTGCCTGCCTGCGGCCTGCGGCGTGGCTCAAAGGGGGGCCCAGCATGGCCCATCTTCACCAACACAGACCCAAGACCCTCGCGAGGGGCCAAGCCTCACGGGGCGGATGACGTGGAGCTTCCTCATGCATGACCTCATCAGGCTGGCTCGCGAGGAGGCGGAGAGATCAAGGCGGGGTACCTCACGAGGTGCCCGTGACGCAAGCCATGACGACCAAAGGCGTCAGGCGGGTGCCAGCCCGCGTAGCGTCCTCCTTTCCTCTTTGGTGCAAAGGGAGCAAGCGCAGCCGCGGAGTATCGAGGCATCAGGCAAAGGTTGCCATTTCGGTGCAACAAGACCAAGACCAGGAGGACTGCAAGACGGAGGTCATTGTGGAGCCCAAGACGGCGTCACCACCAGAGCTTTGTGCAGGCGAAGACTACTTTTGTCAGGATAGCTGATACTAGCTGCCGCCTTTCAAATTAGCCCGCCATTGTTGGCTCCCTTCCCGCTCGATATTTGGGAAGAGGACCAGGGCCTCTATAAATAGGACCAGCCACCTACAGAACGGGGGCATAGAGAGGGACGAGGGAAGAGAAAAAAGGATGAGAGAAGTAAAAGAGAGAGAGAGAGAGAAGGGTGACTGAACTCCTCCCAGCAGTTCATCGCCCCAGCCAAGAGCAGACCCTCGCGAGGCTGTTCTTCCTTGTATTGTTCATCATCATCAGCCCAAGAGGCAATCCACCACACCACACACTGGAGTAGGGTATTACACCACAACGGTGGCCCGAACCAGTATAAACCCTATGTCATTCGTGTTGTTCTTTCCATTGCTTAGATCTTAGCGAGGCGGAGGGGTGCAGGTAGGTAGGAGGCGAAATCTCCGCATGCACCCCAATGTTCGAACCTCAAGGGTCTGCCGGAACCCGAAATCCGACAAGCATTTTGAGGGGTCCACATTTCTAATCCATGCCATGCCAATCATTGAGCTTTCCTGAAATATTTATCTTGAGATAGTATTAGCTCAATGAGCTATATGTTGTTAGGAATTACCAAAACCACCCAGGGATAGTTGCACTTTCAAGGTTAAAACAACAAACTTGATAAATCACCATTGTGGTTTTTGATGCGTAGGTAAGAACAGTTGTTGCTAGAAGCCCGTAGCAGCCACGTAAAACTTGCAACAACAATGTAGAGGACGTCTAACTTGTTTTTGCAGGGCATGTTGTGATGTGATATGGTCAAGACATGATGTGATATACGTTATTGTATAAGATGATCATGTTTTGTAAAAGTTACTGGCAACTGGCAGGAGCCTTATGGTTGTCTCTTTATTGTATGAAATGCATACGCCATGTAATTGCTTTAATTTATCACTATGCATTAGCGATAGTTGTAGAAGCAATAGTTGGCGAGACGACCATGATGCTACGATGGAGATCAAGGTGTCAAGCCAGTGACGATGGAGATCATGACAGTGCTTTGGAGATGGAGATCAAAGGCACAAGATGATGATGGCCATATCATGTCACGTATTTTGATTGCATGTGATGTTTATATTTTATGCATCTTATTTTTCTTAGTACGGCAATAGCATTATAAGATGATCCCTCACTAAAATTTCAAGGTATAAGTGTTCTCCTTGAGTATGCACCATTGCGACAGTTCATCGTGCTGAGACACTACATGATGATCGGGTGTGATAATCTCTACGTTCACATCACTACAAAAAATACACTTCTATGATGATACGTGTGTGTCACAGTAGGTCAGGTTTTCTGTCATGCATGTACATCCATGACGATTTTATGACAGAATCAAGATAGTCATACCTGTGCTGTCGTATAAGTGTTCCATGACATTACCAAAATTATCATCACGGAAGTGTCCACCTCCATGACGATAAATCACGCTTCATAGTAGTGCTTTCGTCAAGGGTGACCGACACATGGCATCAACCGTAATGGCTCGCCATTAAGCTATTAGGTCCGGTTTTGGATCCGATAACCCGTTAACAGCCCGGACCAATGGGGATTTTCCACATGTAAAATTCTCATTGGCCAACGGTACCACGTGTCAGCTCCACGTTGGGACAGATGTCATCCACTCATTGGACAGGAGGCGCCTATGATACATCGACACGTGGCTGGCCCAATAGAGGCCCATTCCGGTGAAAAGGCCGGCCCAGATAAAGGCCCACCATGTTTTTTCACACACTAGTGGGCTGGCCCGTTAACAGCCTGCCATGTTTTGGGTCAAATTGAGGCCCATATGAGATCAGGCCCGTTCACAGCCTGCCTAGTTTTGGGCCAAATTACGGCCCATATCAAAACAGGCCCGTTAATAGGCCATTGTACCTTTAGGCCCATTCTAAGACAGGTTTGCATTTCAGCCTATTAAATGCCCATTTACCAGTTCGGCCCGATAATAGTTTTGGCCTGTTAGCGGCCCGTGGAGTATCTAGGACATTGTCGGCCTAGTTTAACTTTTGGCCATTTAACGGCCCACGCAGCAACTGGGCTATTTCTTGTCCGAAGTAACTTTAGGCCTCTTAATGGCCCGTAGTCTTCATGGATAAATTTCAGCCCAACTAGCCTATCGGCCTGTTAATGGCCAGTGTAACAGTTGGGCCTAATTACAACTCACGTTGAATCCGACCTGCTTACAGCCCATCTAATAATGGCCCGTGATACTTTTGGGCCTATGGCCCGCATGGATACCAGCCTGCTTAAAGCCCATAATTTTATTGGGCCAAACGAGCCCGAGATATATTTTGGCCTGTTAACTACTCGTCCTATTTGGGCCAAACATGGGCCTTAGGCAGTTTCGTCCTGTATTGGCCCGTGGATTTTTCGGCTCAACACTAGCCCAATCTAGATTTTAGCCTGTTAAAAGCCCATTGTGTTCTCTGGCCCAGCTGGCCAGAACTTTACTCGGCCTGTTAAAGGCGGGAAACAACCATAAGGTTTAAACCTGCTAATGGCCCAAGATGATTATAGGCCCACGTTTTGGCCCATATGAGTAACGTGCCGCCCTGAAGACCGAAAACACTGAGATCCACTGAACCTTCCGGTCTAAATTACAACA
This sequence comes from Triticum aestivum, assembly GCF_018294505.1. NCBI lineage: Eukaryota > Viridiplantae > Streptophyta > Magnoliopsida > Poales > Poaceae > Triticum > Triticum aestivum. The sequence goes on from NC_057806.1 coordinate 131,928,273, forward strand.
TACCAACCAAGAATAAACCTAGACTATACAACAAAGAAATTACAACATATTACATCCCCTTGGCATCAAAGTTCACCGCCAGTGATAATAAAGGGCAACCAGACAACAGATTACATAAAATGGGCAGGTCGCCACCAGTGGAAGTTAACAGTCAGACAAAATAATAGACAGAACCGACAGCACTTCAACACAGTGCAAGAAAGGTTAGCCCGGCCCAGCAGCTGCAGCGCAAGCAGCTTAGCAAGCTGATGAGACTGCGCTCCTTTGGCGCTCATATCCACCAACTTAAGCTGCATATCATCAATAAACGTCTTTTACTTACGGTTAATCTTGCATAGATATTGGAGTTCCAGTTGTATTTGAGCGGAAGCATGTATTTCTGATTGAATTTCAGACTGAAGAAGTCGAACATATTCAGGCGACGACTTCATCGAGCTTGTGTCACTGAGTAAGTTTGACACTACATCAAGATGTGACTTCGTGGTTGTATCCCTACCCTCAATATGTTTTGTCTTCTCCTCTGGAATATGTGTTAGAGGGACAAACAATGGGTTCGTCTCACTATCATTGTGGCAGTTCTTCCTAGCAACAGTGTTGTCACCCAGAAAGAGAAACAAGTAGGTAGATAACAGGTTTTGCACGTATAAGCATCAGCGCTGTCAATTCATCTCATTTCTTTGTCAGAAATAAAGAGACACGGTTTAAAATAACATTAACATAATAGGCATTGTTCATAGTTAAGACGGCAGGAAATGGCATTGTGCAGGAGCGGCCAGCTTCACCAGACCACTGGATTACAGATCAAGAACACAAGCATAGATGTAGTTCTAAACAACGTATAAGCATGAATGGTGAGTGTACTGTCAATTTATACCATTTCAGATTGGTAAATAAAGAGACACGATTTAAATACCATTAATATAATATGGCATTGTTCATAGTTGAGACATAGCAGGATAAGCCATTGTGCTGTTGTTGGTAGTCTCACCACACCACTGGATTACAGATCAAGAACACAAGCATACACATAGTGCTAAAGAAGATAACTTGCTATGTTTAGTTTAATTTACATGGTACGAATAAGGAACTAGATTGTACAATTAAAGACTAAAATTGAGAACGACAAACTTATGTTTATGTACTTCTACTTTATAAACTTTGAACAAGCAATTTGATGCAGATGACAAAAATAAACAGCATTTGCACTCATAGCTATCCAAATATAAAAAACAAAGTTTGAAGGCTTGAGGAGGACAAACTTACATTAGTAGTGAAGACATGCTCTATAAAGGCCTTGTCCATATTGATGGGGGGGGGAATTCAAGAAGTTTACCTCACACTCTTCTTCAAGAGTATTGCCTTTATTCTACATTTTGTTAAGAGTAAATATAGATGTGAAAATATAGGAAGAAATGGCGATTACTTAACTTAAGATGCAGAGTACAAATATTAATAGAACATACAGGTAGAAGGCACTGACAAGAGCAATGCAGAGCTAAACTTCTTCAGTAACATTGGTTTTATTCAATATTTTAGCAAGAGTAAATGTAGATCTAATGTGTAGAAAAATGGAGGACAAGGGAAAATAAGATGCAAAGTCTACATGAAGAACTATCTGACAAATATAAGGACAACAGATACTTACAAGAACAATGCAGAACTAAATTTCTTCATAGGCATTGGGTTTATTCTACATTAATTTAAGCATTAATATATATATATATATATATATATATATATATATATATATATATATATATATATATATATATATGATAATTTGGAGCAAACAGTGGATAAGCAGCTATAATGCACAATGATGTCACATAATCCACCAGGTATGAATGTAAGGACAATGATAGGACAATAGGTACTCACAAGAGTAAAGCAGCGACCAACATAGTTGCGATATCCTTGGTTTTGCGGCACTCGTTCTATCGCCAATATACGTCAGGTGCTTTGTGATTTCTCTGGTAGCACCACCTTTTTCAAGGATTTTGCTTGTAATCCTTCAGTCTGCAATCACCCTCTTCCTTTTGGATGTATGAAACACAAGAACAACATTTGAATGAAAAAACATGGTATGACGACAAATGGAATAGGTGTTGATAATGGATGGGCATGGCATCTTCACATATATCATGAGTAAACTAAGCAGATGGCGGTGCAACGAAGCAAAAGAAATGCAAGACACCTTATGCAAGATATGTGCAACCAATAAAACCTTGCCAAATTAGAACATGCACCTTATTGGGTGAACATGATAGGCCATCTGCCATTGACTCCTTGAGCTTAGAATAGTCATTAGGATCATATTCTGAATACGAATCTATAGGCCGGGAGCATGTTGGTTTCATTGCATCCACAATGGACCTCAATCCCTTGATGCCAAGTTTGTTACCCATTGAACTATTCTGCAATATTCTTCTGATGTGCGCATTCTTATATTCATTGTGATTACGTACAATATCTATAAAGCATGAAAACACAAATAGTAGTGAGATTATCTTTGTAATGCAGAGGATATTGTAATATAATAGAGGCTCCCTGTAAACCCTTGTGTGCTATCACTGGATTCTGATGAGAGAGCCCATGTGTGCTATAATATGGTGAGTAGATTAATATAATCTGGCACAACTACACAAAAATAGGCTCCCTATTGGGGGCCCCAGATGTAAGGATAGTTGGCAGATGATAGGTTCATAATATATCGTATAGAAAGTTTATTGCCAAACCATGATGACGAGAGCGCAGAGCCAGCAGGAAAATCGTAGTGTAGATAATAGGGGTACACCATAACCACCATAAATAAATCGGGAAAGCGGAACTGGCTAGAAAACATTGGGTTTTGCTGCTACTAAGATGCGGCCTATCGATCACCTACAGGCCAGCTCTATTCATCTGAAGGCGCACAACTGTTACTATCAGTTTAGTCTATTAAAGACCGCGTGGCTCCCACCATTTCTGGGGTATTATGGCAGACCAACTCGAAGTGCGAAATCATTTAGCAGAACCGGCCCAATAGAGGTGTCGACTGCAGATGTCCCTGCCCCCCTTCCTGACAAGGAACATACCGTGCTTCCCATACAGAACACCGCATGGGCCGCCGGCTGAACCACCGATCCCACCGCCTGTGTTCCTCCGCCGCCACCACCCCCCAGCCCCGCCCCACCCGTGTCAAGTTTTATTTGTTCGGCAAGGCCCCACCACCGCCCCCACAACCATCGTCCCCACCCGAGCCCCTTCCTTCCCACCGGTGAACTCCGTCGAGCTCTCAAAATTCAACTGACCCAATTTTGAAATTTAGTCTACTATCACTTAACTAGTGTGGAATATAAAAGGGGAAAACCACAAGCATTGTGAATATAGTGTTGAGCGTGCCATGATAGATCTGAATGTGCAAACCAGACAAAGGCAACTTCGCAACCAATGTTTGCTTTCAACTAACAAGTAAGTGACGGACAAGAAATCAGAGTAAAGCAGTGTCGATCTATTTTCTTGCTGCGATAAATAAGTTGAGAAGATACAAAAGAGTACCGCCCATGGTGCGGCGCCGTGTATGCATCTGCTGAGAACTTGACGGTGCCATGGTAGCGATGGCTGTCGGCAGCATGGAAGCAGATCTAGGAGGGTAGATGGTGGCAGCGGGGCGCGGTGGACGAGACGGTCGTGGGAGCGGTGCCGACAAGGTGGACGACGGCGGGGATGAAGCGAGAGGATGAGATGCAAGGATCTCGGTCCGAAGCCATGGATGAGAGAGGTCGATCTCTTGTAACGGCGGACGGCGTGGAGGAAGACGGCGATGGATGGGGTGGTGGACGGAGGAGGCTGGGGTGGAGAGGGTTTTTTGGTGCCCACGGAGTATGAATGGGGAAATGGAGGGAGAGAGGAAGAGGGAACCATGTCTTCAGGGCGCGCTTGTCTCAAATGCGAGGAAATTTACAAACTTAGCCCTTGTTTAAAATTTCCGACATCACATCAATATTAGTCGGTTGGGGATAGGACGGTAATATCGCATACACCGAATATTTGCCGACGAGAGTTTGTTTTTGGCACCCACCGTGTATGAATCGGGGAGGGAGTCGATTTTGGTTGAGGAGACACTGTGTTTTGGTGCCCACCATGTATGAATCCGGGTGAGAGGCATTATGTCACGTTTGAGTGAAATTACAAACCTACCCCTATCGAAACCTATAGAAATCGAGCCGATAGGCTTTGCGTGGCAGGGATAGGAAGCAATTTCCATCTCGCAGATTTTGGTTTCAGGCGGTTACTGCGACTTTCCTCGCTTCATTCAAATTTTTGCAGAGCAAGAGTGCACGTTTACCGTGCCAACTCAATTCGACTCCAGTTTGTATTCTATTTTTGTTCGGGCAGGATCCATTTTTGATTGGAATAAAATTCTATATACATCATTTATATATATATACTTTCAAAAGCACAACACCCTTTATACATAAATATGGTTTACAAATGGCATGATCTCAGATTCATAAGGCTATATCCATCTTAATTTGGATTTTCAAATATTTGGAACCACTTTATGTTGAAATCCAATGTATGCATTCCTCGCTAACTGTCTCCAATTAATGTGTGTTTCATGCGGGTTTTTATTTTTTTACTTCTCAAACATGTATAATGTGTTTCACACATGCAACATATAGTGTAATCCCGTTTAGACATTAATTGCATATAAACCATGCATTGTCTATAATTAAAGAATATATGGATCACTAATATTGATAAACTATATAACATTACACGTGTCCCCAAATTTAAATGAATATGCATGATACACCAATTTGCGTTATGCTATTATCGATGTCGTGATCTCTAGTTTAAATATTTGAATCCCCTTTAATCCAGATATTCGTCTCATATAGCTATCACTCATGCTTATATAGGAGTATCTCTCTAGACCTATACACGTTCATCATCTCTTGGGTATCTCTCATGGTACCTGTATGTCGACAATGATATTTTATCTTCGTAACACACTGACGGTACTCTCTCCCTCGACCTCCATCACTCTATCTCTCTCTAAGTATATCTCGCTCCCTGCTATGTGTCTCTAACTATGATTCTCCATGTGAAATCTCTTTCTCTCACACAAACACAAACTTCGTCTCCTGTGGTCTCATTTATCTCTACTATTCCCCTGTGTGACACTCGCACACACCCTCTCACACAGAGATGTCTTTCGCTCCTTATGTATGAGAAGCTATGACTCTTCCTCTTAAATATCTATTTCTCACACACAAACACAAACTCTTTCTCCCAGGGTCTCAAATCTCTCCACCATTCTCTTGTATGTCGCTCACACACACTCTCTCTCCCTAGAGAATCTTGCATTCCCTCATATCTCTCTCTAGCTATCACTCTCGTTGTGAAATATCTTTCTCTCTCGCAGACACGAAACTCCGTCTCTTAGGATCTCATTTCTCTCCGATATTTGTTTGTATGTGAGTCATATGCACCCTTTCTTCATCTCTCTGACACCCACACACATAACTCAGCCTTCTGATCCACTCGACTCCTATCTCTAACGCACACTACCTAGCATCTTTATCTTTCTATTTATCTGTTTCTCCATCAACCTTCTTTCTTGCCCTCACTCTTGCTTCCTATCACGCACACTATGTATGTTTCTCTGTACATGCATTCAAGTGCCCTCTTTTTATCTTTCTCTCACACACACATAACTTCACCCTCTGAACCACCCGGCGGTCATCTCCAACACTCAAACTAGCTGATGTCCCTCTAGCTAGCATTTCCATCTCTGTATCTATCTGTAGTTTCTCCATCAAGATTTCTTTCTCGCACCCACTCTTGCTTCCTATCACCCACACTATATATGTCTCTCCATACATGCATTTATAGGTTGATCTCTTTTGCACAATCATTGTGTCTCACTCCTCTGCTCGCCATAGATGCATGCTCCAGCCCACACCACTATCTCTTAAAGACAAAAAGACATGCTCAATTGTCGGGCCTTCTTCCCTGCACTCTGACATGCATGCATATTGTCATACCGATCCGTCTCTCCCATGTCGTTGATCTTATGACTTATGTCTTCTTTCTTTTATCTTGATCATGCGCACGCACACACACACACATCCACGTATACATGTATACCTCTCGCACATGCACGTTCAAGGTCTCTATGTCTCCATACGTAGTTAATTACCCTCAACCCTAATGCCACATCGAATCGTTCTCTTCTTGTGTGCACATAACTTCCGTCTGGATGGGTAAAACACACACTCACACTTAACAATCTCCTTCTAGCTACCCCTCTCACTCTTCCCCTATATCCCCGAAACTAATAAGACCATCCCTTCGTTTAATTCCCGCCTACATGCACCATCGATATATAGTAGTCTTCCTTGGTGTCTCTCGAACAAACACGTTTTCTCGATGTCGACTCCTCTCATGCGCACACAACTTCTCTTCCCTCTCTAGGGGCCTTTTCTCTCTCGCACCCCATCGTTGGTGGCCTCTGCCATACACATCACCTCTCTGTGATGAAGCCACACACACTTAAATTACATCTGCCACCAAGGACCCCACGTCACACACACACACGCACCCCCACCCCCCACACACGCACGCACCCACCCACCCCCACACATTAAGACTCCATCTCTCTCTCTCTCTCACACACATGC